>NC_067163.1:29932550-30232550 GCF_903995435.1 Acomys russatus | reverse complement strand
TTCACACTGAGGAAGCAAGGAAGAAGACAGATTTCCTTAAGTTAAAAATAGAAATGAAAATTTAAAAAGATTTTACTTTTATTTTTGTGTGTATGTGTGTGTGGGGGGGGGAGGGGGGGTTATTACATACATGTGAATGCCTGCAGAAGCTAGAAGAAAACACTGGGTTCCTCTGGAGCTGTAGTTACCAGCCATTGCGAGCCTCCTGCTATGGGTGCCTGAGTTTAGAAACTCAGGTACTACAAAGCAGCAAGTGCTCTTCACTTCTGAGCCATCTTTCCAGGCCCACCAGAAACAACCTTAAGACCCTGAAACACTCTGCTTCCACATGGAGAATGACCCTCAGAACCAAGAGCCGGAAACTGCTGTTTGGAAGCCACTTCTTATATAGTGGGAGGTCCTGGGGAAGGCTTACCATAATGACATCACTGTCTTCACACCCAACACAGAAGATAGAGCATATGCTAAGGCTAATGGAGGGGGCTGGGACAGGGGCAGAGGAAAACCTGCTGGTCTCAGGGCTGGTTTCTACTTGGCTATCACGTAGCTGGGGACTTTTACCCAGCATTGCACACAGACACAGACACACGGACACACACATACACACAGAAACACATCCTCTACAATGCACCGTCTGATTCTTTAACTCCTAGATGACATTTCTCTCTCACAGAAAGGGAATAGGCGAGAACTGGCTTACTCACAGCACCCCTAGGGCAGCAAAAGACGTTTGGGTTGGACTTTTGGGGGCACGTGTGTCTGTTGTTTAGTTTGGCGTGACACATTAAATCCTTTATTTTCTTGATTGTTCTGTAAAGGGCTATTATAGTAATTACTGAGAGAACTCTCGGGGGCAAATGCCATTAACACTTATTAAATTGTTTCCTGTGTTTCCCTCACAACGTTCTGAAGCAAGCAATTATTCTTGGCTTTCTCTTTCTCCACCCTTCCATGTCACCACTGTATGACAATTCACATTGGGTGTGTGATTCCTGGAAACAGCATCAAGGATCTTCAGGGTCAGAAGTTCTTTTGGTCGAAGGACCAAGTTCAGGAACACGGAAATGCTTTGATGGGAAGGACTGCCTTAGTTCAGAAGATCCTCATCATTGCCAGGCTCTACACTAACCAGACTGCGTGGTTTTGTAAACTGACTTTCAGACTTAAACCAGGGGTGCCTTCCTGATGTGTCCAATATCCTTGTTCAGACAGAAAAAAATTAGGTAGCCTTGGATGTGTTAATCTCATTGGGCTTTAAAACCCCCTTTTGTAAAGGGTAGCTGAGATTAAAGACATCTTTTAAGTGGCTGAGAGTGTGGCGCAGTGGTAGGGCACTTGCCTGAGATATAGATGGCCTACATTCAGTCCCCAGCACTCCAAGAAAGTAAAGATTAAAACAAACAAGCAAACAAAAAAACCAGTTAACAGAATGTTTTAACTGTAAGATTGTAGAGGCAACTTTTTGTAAGGTTTGCAGAGTAAGTGATCTGCTCCACTTAGCAAAGCTAGTAGAATTGGTGATCAACTTGAATTTCAGAATGCAAAAAAAAAAAAAAAAAAAAAAAAAAAAAACAGTCTTATTCCTGTTGTACAATCCAAGCTTTGGAATAAATGAATCTATATCAGTTGCTTTGAAAATATTTTCATAGTAAAAGGTATAAGGGCATGGCTCATCAGTAGGAAGCTTACTTGACATATGGAAAGCCCTGGGTTCAGTACTCAAGATCATGTGTAAGCACGTGCACACACCCCACACACACACCCATACCCCCCACACCCCCACACACCCCCACACATACCCACACATCCCCACACACCCACACACCCCCACACACACCCACACACCCCCACACACCCACACCCCCCACACACACCCCCACACACCCCCACACACCCTTCTCTTCCACCCTCCCTCTCACAGCAGTAACTTCCATCTTCAAAAAGAAATGTGTTGAGGTTCCTTTAAAAAAAATTATATGTTACATCCCCCCTACAAATGTGCTTGTATCTACTCATGTACCATGTTGCTTTATAAACCAAACATATGGGGCTTTGTGTTTTTAAAAATCAAAGCTAATAGCCTATAACTAAAATACAAATTACGTCACACTCAGTATTTAGCCCAGTGTTTACATATGAAAATCATTGCCTAAGTATCCTCCCACTGGAACAGTGTCCCCCTTGATCTGTCTAGGTGGCAGTTACACATGTCAGTTTCCTTTGGGGACAGTTTATTGAGCTACATTACTTTTGTATGTATGTTATCCTTCAGTGCTAAGAGAGAGGGGGGTGCACATGAGAGCACAAACCTGCCTCCTGGACAAGAGGAAATAAATGTGGCAGTTACTTACTCAGGCGTTACACAGATTAACAACAGGCAGGCACCCCCCGCCCCCTGCAAGAAATTTCACAGTGTTTTCCATCAAACTCTGGGAAACACACAAACATAAGGCATGGCAGATGCTCCTCCCCGTGGGGAGCTGACAAGCATGTGTTCCATGGGATGACTGAGCCAGCACCGGAATCTCAACTTCTGTAGTGGCCAATCTTGGTTTTCCAAAGCCACACACACGTCAACAGACAAAATGCCAAAACCTGCACTGACAGTGCACCTGGACTGAAGCTGAGTTGAGTAAAACAACAACATGATGGTACCACTTCTGTGTCTGTCTGTCTCTGTTTCTCATTTTTCTTTTTCCTTCCTTTCCCTTTTTTCTTTTTTCAACAGGCTCTTATGAAAGTCCAGGCTGGTCCTTCAGCTCACTATGATGCTAAAGTTCTGATCCTCCTATTTTTTCCCTCCTGAGAGCTGAGACAAAAAGCCTGGACCACCAGGCATGGCTTTATTTGATGTTGGGATAGAATAGAACCCAGGCCTTTGTGTGTGCTGGACAAACACTCTACCAACTGACCTACATCCCCAGCCCTGACTTAAGTTACCTCCAAGTTTAAACTGTCATGTTTTAGCCTTCTGTTTTACTTGGGTAAAGCATATCGAGTCTTGTAGAAAAGTTGGGAGAAAGAAGAAAAGGACCTAGAAGTGACAGGAGCTCTACAAGAAGACCAACAGAGCCAACTAACCAGGGCCCAGAGGAGCTTGCAGAGACTGAAACACCAACTATGGACCATGCATGGACTGGACCTACGTCCCCTACACAGATGTAGCCGATGGGCAGTTCAGGATTCATGTGGGTCATCTAGTAAGGGGAGCAGGGGCTGTCTCTGACATGGACTCTGTTGCCTGCTTTTTGGTCATTTCCCCCTGGTGGGGCTGCCTTGCTAGGCCACAGGGGAGGAGAACACGCTCAGTCCTGATGAGCTGGGGTAGGCAGGTAGGGAGGCCTCCCCTGTTCTGAGGAATAGGGGAGGGAGGGATGGGGTCAAAGGGAGGGAGGGTGGGACTGGGAGGAGAGAAAAGAGGGACCATGGCTGGGATGTAAAGTGAATTAAAAAAATTTTTTTTGGAAGTAAAGAAAGATGAACCACATACAAAACTCACAGTGCACCAACAAACCCTAACCTATCAGCCCATGACAGCTCCATTGATCAAAACCTAATGCTTAGGGAAGATGCAGTAGTGCTAATCTTGTCAAAGAATCTTCAGCTTGCGATTTGAATATGAAATTCTTCCTTATCTAGAATAACAAGCTGCTGTTCATCTTAACAGTTTGCCTTTTTCACACTTTGCCATATGGCATGACACAAAGGGCACACATAATTCTGTGTAGCATATCCCAAGATGAAACTATCGTGGGACTTCCCATGAAAACCCATTAGAAATTCTCTGACAGCTGCAACTACTCTAGCGTGTTATCACTCTGTCCTCTAGTCAGCCTATCCTCTCTACTGTCCTAGGAAATGTTCGGGGCAGGATAGCACTGGATTGTGGGTCAGAAAAATGAGTTTGACTCCTTAATATGCTACTACAAGCCCAAGATCACTGAAAGAATCATCTTGCCCTTTTAAGTCTTAGTACCCATATTGGTTCTAAAACAAAGATAATAAAATAGCATTTATTCCTTTCTTTGTGATGTTGTAGGAGGGAAATGAGACACCCGTCCTGGAGAACCGGTATCTTCTTGCCATGGAAGAGGTATTTGAGCAGGAAGGGTAAAATTCATATGCTAATGCTAATGCATTGGTTAATGGCTGGGGTATAAGATCACTGGGTCACAATTCAGTACAGACCTGCCAGGCAGATAGACTCAGGATTTAGACAAATCTCATGAAAGCCTCTGCCCAGACACTAGCAAGGGATTCTGACTTCTCCTGAGATGCATTGTATGACAGTAGCACTGGGAAATAGAGTTTGCAAGATTCCTAAAAGTTGCTCCTGACCTTTGACGCTTACTGAAGAAGCTCATGCCCCATGGCGGGAGCTTTCTGAGGTCCAAGGTGGGACAAGGCTCAGAGCCAGGCTGCAAAAAAAAAAAACCACAGGCTTTGCCTTGTCAATGTATCCTGGGCATCATAGGGAGGAGGGGCTCCCCACTGTGACCCACAGGTTTCCCTGCACCCCTGTTTGTCTCAGATGATGGGACAGGAGCTACAATGTTTAGATGCTTCAGGAACCCTGCGCTGAAGCCTCAGGTTTTGGAACGCAGAAGAACAAATATGAGGGAGTCTCTAGCAACCCACCCTGTTGCTAGCGAGTTCCCAGCAGGAGCTGACCCCAGGCCTGAGGACAATGATAAACAGCCAGCATTCCTTCCTGTGCAGCCCACTAGGAGAACATTTCTATTCCCCACATCACAGTTGAGCAAGTAAACTGAGACGAGGCAAGTGTGGCTGCAGATGCGAGGGTTAAATTGTATTTCATTTTAATATGCAATTATATTTAAGTTCCTATGTGTGTCAAATGGCTGCCCTGTTGGGCACTGTAGTCATAAACCCTGAATTGAATAGTTCTGCTGTGTTCAAATCCCTGTACTACCTGCTCGCTATGAAACTCTAAGAATTGTTCTTAATCTCTCTAAACCTCAAGTTTCACATCTGGAAAAGGAACTCTGAAAATGATATATACATTTACTCCGAATGAATGTCATGTTACTTACATGAAAGCACTTAAGCTCTGAGCCTAAACAATGTAGGCTCTTTTTTTGTTTTGTTTTGGGTTTGGGTTTGTTTGTTTGTTTGTTTTTAGCCCCTTTACTTGGTGTTCTCCATGCAGCAGGAACCCCAGTCTGGAGGCGGCGTCAGCAGGTCAAGGAGTTCTGCAGCGTACCAAACTCCTACCTGCGAAGAAGATATAGGTGGATCCTGTTCTGGTCTCGTCCCTTCTGCAGATGTAGCCATTGCACAGTAGCTCCCAGCAGCTGAATTCACCCGTGTCGGCTGCAGTAGAGTTGACCAGAGTCAGTTGTCCATAGCGTTGATTTTGTTTCACGCTGTAATGTCAAGAGAGGTAGGGGCATCAGGTCAGAGCCCAGCCAGGGGCCTTTCAGGCATGGCTTTCTGCTTTGTTGCCTCCAGATGTAAATGAAACACCCTGGGTGACCCGATGTGACCACTCAGATGGCAAAAATAATCAGAGTGTGTTTGGTGGGTGGAGGGAATAGAGTAGGGGGTGGAGGTGGGGTGGGGGGAGACATGGAAAGAAAAGCTTTTCCTAAAAGGAAATAATAAATAATTATGTTTCCCATCAGAGGAAATTCTCTTTGGCTTCAAGGGCTGGGGTTTCCAGAAGTAAGATTACTGGAGCCCTTAGCATGCGGCCTTAGCGATGCAGCCAAAAAGAGCCCGGAACTGGTGCTTGCTTTCAAAAGAAAACGGGCCAAGAGCACAGCAGTGTGGATGAGAGTACATGGCATTAGCCAATATCTCAAATCTCCTACAGCAGTAAGCTTCAAGTTTAAGCTTAGAACCTTAGAAATACTATATTATTTTGTGAAAAATAGAGCTGGCTTTCTCTGCTAAGATGTGAGCTCCAGATGTGGGGCACACATCCAAAATATTCAGGGCCCTTGGGCTCTCTGACTTTTGGTTTGGGCCCATCCTCCTATTCCTGTTTTTATTTTTATTTTTCTTCTTATCTAGTTGGATGATAAAAAAGGTCTGAAATGCCCCAATTTTTTCCTGAGGGAAAGAAAGACATTGTCACTAAACAGTTACATCAGCCACCCAAGCGTGGTCTTCACACCGGATGTTTCCTGTGGCTTAGGAGTCCCGGCATAAGGTGCCAAAGCAAATGGTTCTAATCCAAGTATTCATCTCAGATATCCAAATGCTTCAGTCCCCTGGGGTTCGCATAGTTTCCTGATGGAGTGGAGAGCCTCTTGCTTCTTCTTGCAACAGTGTTCAGTATGAGCACAACTTTAAATTTAGCGCATACAAAACGTCTAGGTGTTGGGTCCTGAACACAGCCCTGTTGTAGCTCCCTGCTGGATGGCTTATTGCGCCCACCAGGCCTGCCAAGAGGGGGTGCACACTCCCACTCCTTCCCCTCTCTCCTCTAAACTGGACGGAAATCTCTCCTCCCTCAGGAAGCTTCTAATTACAATAGACTTTCAAACATCTCCCCGACTTTCTCCTAATGAAGTAGTGGGCCCTCCTGTTTTTCTGCCCCGCTGATACCCCTGGCTTCCTGTTATTACCCTGGATGCTGGCAAGGAAAGGGACGGTGGCATACTTGTTTGTTTCATATTCTCAAAGGGGAAAAAAAAAATCTGTGCCCAGTACATAGTGTAGATTCCCGAAATACAAGTGAATTGAAGCTGAAGCAATGCACACATTGACAATGAAGGCAGGCACACAGCTCCCTACTTTGCAGATAGTTTAGACCCAGAATGTCCATAGGCCCATATGTTACAGGGTTGTACCCCAGTTCATGAGATTTAGAGGAGATGATGGAACCCCTAAGTGATAAGGCCTAGTTCCATCTCTCTTTTCTGGTCACTGGTGCCTGAGGAGAATGAATCCTTCATCCCCATCCTCTGTCGTTTTTAATGGCTTCCTAGACATGGGGGAAATGACTTTGCCCCATTGTGCAATGCCAACAGGATATGCTACTATGGCGGCCGTGATGTGCCACCGTGAGACCAATTCAATGGGGTCCAACGGTCATGAGCTCAAAGTTAAAAAGGTGTGAGCCAAAACAGTAATCCTTTTACTTTCTTTTCGAGACACACGGCTTTGTCGTGTGGCCTTGGCTGTCCCGGCCCTTGCTTACAGACCATGCTGGCCTCACAGCGATCCACCTGACTCTGCTTCAGGAGTACTGGGATTGAAGGCATGTACCGCCAGACTGGCTTTTTTTTTTTTTTTTTTTTTTTTTTTTTTTTAATTTAGTATTGCTAGAGTAACAATATGGCAGATTGGAACACAGAAGCCAAGTAAAGTGACATCTCCGAGAAACACAGCAGGCGACCAGCTAAACAAGCCATGTACGTTGTTGTGTACCTAGGATGTAGTAATTAGATAATAAGATGTGTATAAAGCACATCTTTATAGAAACAATTGAGGAAGATACCATGTCAACCCATGCCACCCGCATATACACCTAGGTATATGCACACACACACACACACACACACACACACACACACACACACACACACATGCGCATGCGCACAATGCCTTGTTAGGTGTACTATTTCAATTATTTCTGGTGACACATACTTGTAGGTTCGGACCAGCTATTGTGAATACTGCTGGGGCAACAACGAACACCACCCACTCTGCACTGGAGAGTGTTAGCACGGCAAAGAAAAACCGGTGGACTTTAAGGAAATTGCATTATTCAAGAGTTAAAACTAACAACCATGAAAAGACCCAGGAATAATTGACCAGGCTCTCATGATAAAAACGAAATTCTCAAAGGGTGGGTTGAAGAGGACCACGGCAGCCTTGAAGAGGAGGCGAGACAAGCTGGGCTTGCATGGCTGCAGGAGGAGGGGCAGTAGGGATGGGGAGGAAGCAAAGTGTGCTTGCTCAGGGAACTGCACGCCACACCAGGACTGCCAAGAACATACTCTGCCGAACTCACTGTGGCGACTCTAGTGTGCAAGTGGGTAGGAAAAGATGCAACAATATATTGGAGAGTTCATCCATTGTTTGCAGAGTGAGATGGGAGGAGGGTGTGGGGACTCACAGACACATGGTTGAGAGCAGGTACACTGTGTGTGGTCATCACCTAAGCAGTGGGAACCAACCTTCACTCTGGGGAAATGGTGAGACCACCATGGCTAAGGCAGGAGCAGATAGTCTCAGAATGGGAGGGGTAGAAAGGAAAGAGAGTCTGAGATGCCACGCTGTTGCTGCTGCTGCTGCAATGAAGAGGTGCCGAGGCATGAGCACTGGAGGAAGTGGAAATCTGTGAGAGAGCCAGGGATTTGCCACGGATGGGCTAAGAAGAATGAGATGGACCAGGAGTGGCCTCGTGACTTTAAATCTCTGTGTCAGAAGGGATAGAAAACTTTGTGATAGAAACAATTGAGGAAGATATCCCATGTCAACCCATGTCATCCGCATATACACCTAGGTATATGCACACACACACACATGCACGCGCACGCATGCACGCCCAAAGGGATAAGAAACAGAAAAAGAACATATCATGGAAGCCCTACAGAAAAGCTTCATGAATAGATTCTCAACAGGATCAGATGCCTTTAAAAGAGCATGCTAAGCATAAACACACAATTTCATTTGGCAGTAGGAAAGTCTTGGGCAACCATCAAAAGGTTAATTTCAGGGGCTGGCAAGATGGCTTAGTGTACTTGTTTTTCTTACAGAAGACCCAGTTTCAGGCCTCAGCACCCACATGGCAGCTCGCAAGTGTGTACTGCAGCTGCAGGCTACCAGTGCCCTCTTCTGATCTCTATAGGCACCAGACACACACACACACACACACACACACACACACACACACACGCACACGCACACGCACACGCACACACGCACACACACACACGTAGGCAAAATGCTTGTACACAGAAAATAAGTAAATCTTAAAAAAGAAAAAAAAAATAATTAATTTCATAGGTTAAAATAAATGACAAAGGGGAAAGAAAATGGAAGTTGAGGTTTCCGCAGAGTCAGAACCAGCTAAGATACCAAGCAGCTTTTCTGGGCCCAGCACTTGTTTGTGTGGCAGTAGCAGAAAGGGTGAGAGGTCATTCCTACCAGGAGCTAAGTGGGCCCATAAAACCTAACCCTGGAGGGTAACTCAGCCACCACCATGATTGGAGCGCTGTATCTTTAGCAGGCTGGGGGCTGAAGGAAGGAAATGCCCTGGAAAACATTTCTGCATATTTCCACCCCCTCTTCTATGCAAACCTCGTAAAACAGGAAACAAATGATTTAAGAGGATTACAGTCCAAATGCCTGGATTTCAAAGTGCCCATTTCTACTGGTGGCCTTGCATAGTCCAAGCAGCGGGCCGCCAGAGATTTAGGCTGTGGCCAAGGCTGCTGGGTGCTGAGCATGTGTCATGAGATGGGGACAGCACATGCTGAGCCCTGTAGAGACAATGTCTAAGTGGAGACACTTCAACCAAAGGCCCTCCTTTTCTCTTGTAACCGTCCAACAACTCTGGTGAGGTAGGAAGAAGTGAGGGGTGGGACGAAGAAGTGAGGGGTGGGACGTAGAAGTTAAAAACAATGGTCACAACGAAGGTACCATTAAAAGCTGGACCAGGAACATCAGGATGAACTCTGGTCAGATTAGCTTTGAGCATCCTAACACATCAGCTTATTCTAGGTCTTTTTTTTTTTTTTTTTTCAAATTTGACATTTCTGACCTAGGGAGTAATGGAAAAGGCTAGGATTCAAGAAACATTAGTTCAATGTTTAAAATATTTTGAAGGAGCATTCATTCAATGTTTATAACCTCCTCCAATGAGAGAGAGAGAGAGAGAGAGAGAGAGAGAGAGAGAGAGAGAGAGAGAGAGAGAGAGTTCCTGTTACTGGAGGTTTGGAACTTCTCACATTTGGCCCAGCTTACTCTCTCAGAGCACCCCAAGGCATGGATATTGGCACAAAGAAAGGAGCTGGCACCTCCTGAAGATAGGAGCCATGGTGCCTCTTACCTAAGGCAGCGACCGGATAACTATGGTGAGTCCTTTCCTTAACAGGCCACAGGCAAGGAGTAAGCTGTGGTTTAGAACATAATTATTCATTGGTTCTGTAAGTACTTATGGCTATACGTCAAACTGGAGAGCCTAGAGTGGAGATGATGGAGAGGTTCTAGAGAATTCCTTCACTCAACTGCGGTACGGCGAGTACCAAGGGAGGATAGAGGAGGGGAGCCAGAAAAAGACTCAAGACCTGAGGAGGTTTTTAGGTAGCCAGAAAAAGTCTGAAGACCTGAGAGGGTCTCAGGAGCAGGGATGGGAGCTAACCAGCCTAAGCAGGGACCAGGAGCCAGGGATTCAATGAAGGAGATGTCCTGACTGGAGGAAAAAAGATGATGAGTGACCAACAGAGAGAAACATGACTGGGACATGAGTGGCTGCTTTGTGAAAGAGGCCATGAGCTCTAGGGAACTTACTGACCAAATTCAAGCTCCTGCCCCATAGTGACTTTAGGATTTCTGAGTGAGTGTTCTCCCATTCCCTGTGCTGCCTACACCCACCCCTGCAGATCTGTAGTGAGAACAGTCATTAATATCTAGCCCTTATGGCATGCATACTGGGCATGGATGGCACTATGTTCTTCAGATGAGTCACGGACGGCACAGCCTCAGCTCAGAGGACAACCCTGAGTGTTTTAGACAGCACCATCACAAGGGCCCAGGCTTCTTTTATTCCTCACAGCCACCCTAGGGTGAAGCTTCTAATCTTTCCTTTTACTGACAAGAACCCTGAAACTTGGAGAAGCAGCCCCTCCGAAGTCCTCTGGCTGGGTATTCTCGTCGAACTGAGTGTCTGTCGCACAGACTCGATCATAAATGCTTGTAAGGGAAAGGCATGGATTTCATCCTATCAAAACAAATCCAACTGATGTAAATCTGACCAAGAAATAACACCTTTAATTTGCTTGGAAAACCTGCTATCTGTGGCCACCCCACTCCACAAACCCACACACGGCAAACAAAAACTTGCATGGTCTGATGAAATCAGCCCATTTGTAGAAATCAAGTTAAGAGAAACAAGGCACCTTGTTCCGCGGAAATACATTAAGCCATCTAGCAAATAACGGAAGGCAACTAGCCCTAGGAAAACTACTGGCTGGTAAGCATCTACTACATAAATGATGCTGCCCACGGTACGTGGTTACTGTTTCTCTGACACATGTGGTGGTGCTGACTAAACCAACAAGAGCAAACTGTCTGGTGTTCTGTGCACTCTGCTAAGTGTTCTACCTCCCCTATCTTGGTTTTCCTGAAGCCCTATGAGGCAAACGCTGTGGTTATCTGTGTTACAGGGGAACACATCAAGGCCAGAGTGGTTAGGATATTCAGAAAGAGCTGGAACCTCGGGATAATAGGAAGCTCCATTTAAATTCCTTTCTCAGGCCCACACTCATCTGTCTAAACTCAGACTTCCAGCCTTGGACACTATTTTTAAGATGGCATAAAAGCAAAAGCAAAAGATGCAACTAAACATCTGATTTCAACATTCATGTCAAGAATTAATTAATTGGTTGCTTTCTACCACGTGTGAGGAGCTGGGCCAAGTATCAGTGGAGATAAAGACTTGGGATTGCTAGTCTGCATTTCAGGCATTTTGCAGAGGGCCTGTGTTTACTCTAAGTCTCAATTTAAGAATGAGTCAGAAAAGAATTACTCTGTGATAGGCTGGGGATGGTGTCATATGAATGGAGCTCAAATTCTTACAAGCAGACAGCTGGGGAAACCATATTGAAGCTGTCTGCCACAGTTACATTTCTTTTTTTAAAGGAAGAAAGAAGTTGTATGTATGAAAATTCACAGAGAACCAAATATGCAAACTAAGGAACTTCAAAGTAAATTACAAGTCTTTTTTTACTTTTTTCTTTTCTCTTTTTTTAATTAGGTAGGGTTTCTCTGTGTGGCCCTAGCCATCCTGGAACTCCCTCTGTAGACCAGGCTGGCCTCAGACTCATAGAGATCCTCCACCTGCCTCTGTCTCCAAAGTGTTGGGATCAAAAGTGTGCACCACCGTGGGCCTGGTTTGTCAAATACAGTTCTAACTTCTGAAATCAGGTTGAAAGAGGGCCAATAAAATGCTGGGCTTGCACTCTCAAGGGCTGGGAGTTCATCCCCAGAACCTATGTTTACAAAACAAACAAACAACACATGCCCTCATATACATTCATACTTTCTTACACTCACATATACATTCCCAGTTAACCACACTCATGCATTCACACTCTTACACTCACACACTTACACACTCATTTGCTATCCTCACACACTCACCACTCACACACATACGTTTACATTCTCACACTCACATTCTCCCCCACACATAAAATCAGGTTGAAATGTTCCAATTTCCTATCATCAGCTCATCTGTCAACTTCTGCTCCATACCTGTAACCACCTGGTAATCTGTCAATCATATATCTCTCTCCATCCGCACACCATCTAGCTCCATGCCCGAGTGCTAGCCAATGAACTATTCCAGACTGTCGCTGGGTAACTACAGTGTGCCTCTTCCAACAATGGGCTCTGGCGATGTGTGTGAAATGTGACATCTGCTACGGTCACTTATGCCTGAGCCTTTCTGTTACTCAGAAATAACAGTAGGGGACACTATGTGTGACAGCTATCCAGATCAGCAGCCAGCCTCTTCATCTGTCTGTCTATCTCATCTGTCTGTCTTGGTCTCGGTCTGTTTCTGTTGTCTGTCTGTCTGTCTCTGTCTTGGTGTCTGTGTGTCTGTCTGTCGCTCTCAAGTCTTCTCCATGCCATTGACCAGACCCTGAGCACCATCCCGGGACTTTCACCTGGGACTCCGCTAGCCTGCTTTATCAGTGCTCTTGTTGCCTCTCTATCCAGCACACCCTCGGTTACCACAAACCAAACCCAGGCCTCCTAGAATAATGCCTGAAAGATGCTTGTGGCTCAACACTGCCTCCATGGGAACAGGTTGTTGCTGGGTCCAACTACACTAGTAAAAAAACCATGTACAATTCTGAGAAGGTTGTGTGACACCATTGTCCTCTGTCTCACTCTCCTCTCTCAGAGCTATTCTTCGCCAAATAATGAGCAGAGCTTTTTCTTGTTTATCTAAAAATGCTGATGAGCTTATTCTACATGGTGAGACCAGAAGGGCCAGTACCTAAGAAACTTGGGAGGCTGGGGTTCAGCCTGAGGGCCCCAGAAACCCACCCACCCCCACCCCAGCAGTTTGAGAACAACTCAAGGGTGCACTAGTCACTTTTTCCACACCAATCGGCATTATTTTTGTAATCAGCATAAATGATATCCTGGGTTTTTTATGCCCCTGGAAGAATTCCTGCTGGCTGTGCCAGTTGGGAATTTATATTCTAAAAAGGTATCACAGAAAGGTATTCAGGATAAGTAAGTTAGTTTATGAAAATGTGCAAACATTTGCATGCATGTAATGTAAAAGGAAACCTGTAAGATCCTGTACTCCAGAGTTAAAGGGTGTGTATTGGGACTTTTAGTGGCCCCTTTAATTTGCTTTTCATGGCTTTTAAGTTGATGTTTATTTCTTTGAGATAGATCGTCATGTATACCATGCTG
Source organism: Acomys russatus (assembly GCF_903995435.1). Lineage (NCBI taxonomy): Eukaryota > Metazoa > Chordata > Mammalia > Rodentia > Muridae > Acomys > Acomys russatus. The sequence goes on along the minus strand of NC_067163.1, from coordinate 30,218,918 downwards.
TTTTCTCACTGGATGTGAGGATGAGAATGACCTTGAACTTGGGATCCTCCTGCCTCTGTCTCTTGAGTGCGAGGTCACAGCATTGGCCACAACACCTAGTTTTATATGGTGCTAGGGATGGAATGGGAGGCTTTGTGTACCTCAGGCAAATACTCTTTCCACTGAGGGACACCTCTCGGCTTTTAAGTCCATAAATCAAATGAGTACGTACTGATTGTAGTAAGAAAAGCTACCACAAAAGTAGACTGTGCTAAACCGTACAAAACCGCTGAGCAGACAATCTACAGATACCCAAGCGAGTGTACTTTAAATATCTGGAGGTGACCTCATGTCACCTTTTTAGAATATAAATTCCCAACTGGCTCAGCCAGCAGGAATTCTTCCAGGGGCATAAAAAAAAAACCCAAGATATCATTTATGCTTACAAAAATAATGCCGATTGGTGTGGGAAAAGTGACTAGTGCACCCTTGAGTTGTTCTCAAACTGCCTGGGGGGGGGGGGGAGTGGAGCTCCTGGGGCCCTCAGGCTGAACCCCAGCCTCCCAAGTTTCTTAGGTACTGGCCCTTCTGGTCTCACCATGTAGAATAAGCTCATCAGCATTTAGATAAACAAGAAAAAGCTCTGCTCATTATTCGGCAAAGAATAGCTCTGAGAGAGGAGTGAGACAGAGGACAATGGAGCAAGCCTCTACCACCCTTGCTAGAAAAACAAGCTGAGGACCCCTAGTGTGCAAGGCCACAGCCACAGTGAGTGTATTATGGCCAAGCTAGAATAGCGAATGCAGAAAGCCATGCCCCCCCCCCACCCCCAGTCCATTTGCGTACCACACAGAGAGCTCACCTTGGAGCAAGCCTCCCCAAGCTCTCTTAAATACATTTCATGTGTGTTCTCACGCTAATGCCACACTGCTGGTGAATCTCCTGAACTAACATTAGAAACATAAAGACCCAGGAAGGCTAGAGGACTGTTGAAAACTGGGCCTAAAACTAGTGTGTTTTTAACAATTGGTTTATTAAATATAGGAAAAATAGGCTTCATATACTTTAACCACATCCATTCCATCTTATTTCTTGCCTCTTTTTCTCTCATGTCTATCTTATATTTTCATGTCTTTTTTTTTTTTTTCTAATCTAGAGTTTACATAAGAGAGAAAACAGCAGGTGGGCTTTCTGACTCTGGCCTCCTTTACTTAACATGATTCTCTCCGGCTCCATCTATTTTTCTACAAATTATAGCAGAGCTTCCTTCTTTATGGCTGAGTAACATGTCATAGTTTATTCTCATAAACTATGAAACAAGGACAGAACTACCATATGGTTCTTCTCTCACACTTCTGGGAGCCAAGGTGGGCATACAGTGGGGATAGCTGCACTCTCATGCCTATTGCCAAAACAAGCAAGCTGTGGGATCCGGCAAAGCTTATTCATCAATACATGAGGAAAATCTAGTTTACTAACAGCTGTAAACATGAGCCAGCCTCCTAACTCCCTGTGGGTTGAATCTACTCATTTGTAAAATGTAGAGTCCAGGCCAGAAGATAACTCTCCAGATGGGCTGCGTATTGCAATCGCCACTTAGCGCTTTCTTCCTCTTTCTGTCTTATTTTCGAGACCTGATCTCCTACAGTTCAGGAATCCCTTGCTCCATGAACCAGCCTTCCTCTGGCCCCCATAGATGACTGGGAAAGAAGCTCTCCAGCAGCTTCAAGCACTCATATTGCTCTTCTGAAATTGTGTCTGGTATGTATTTTATGTCATTTCTTTCTAAGCTGTTTCTGGTTGGAGCCTGGTCTGGTTTTCTTCTCAAGTGTGTGTGTGTGTGGGGGGGGGGGGTATGTGGTGTATGGTGTGTGTGTGTATGTATATGTGGTGTGTGGTGTGGTGTGTGTGTGTGTGTGGTATGTGTGGTGTGTTTGGTGTATGGTGTGTGCTTGGTGTGTGTGCACGTGGTGTGTGTGTGCGTGGTATGGGTGCTCATGGTATGTGTGTGCATGGTGTGTGTGTGGTGTGTGGTGTGTGTGTGTGTGTGTGTGTGTGTGTGTGTGTGTGTGTGTGTGTGTAACTTAGGAGACTCCTTATAATAGGTTTTTGCACTCTCCTCAGCTGAGTATCTATTGATCTCAAGCTGTGACACTCTAGTGAGTGTTACTTCTTGTCGTCTCTTGTATGGATAATTGTTATACTCTGTTCTTTTCCCCAAATGCCACAGCCAGATGTGCTATATTAGACCATTCCACAAGTCACCTAGGTAGACCAATATAGGAGAGGACGTTCTTTCATACCAGTTTTGGTCTGTAAGACAGGGTCCCATGCCTTAGGTTACCTTGCCTCATCTCAGCTACTGACTGGAGCTTACAAAAAGGATCACTGATGTTACAGGAACAGGTGAGCTGGCAATGGCACTGACCTCTTTTCTGAGGCAAAGGAGACACCAGGAGAAGGGCAGAGAATGAGGTGAGGCCTTGGGCAGCAGGACTGACCTACAGTAAAGTCAGGATCAAATCTAGAAGGTCAAAGGATCATGAGGCCATGTGACAGAGAACACAAGTCGGGGATCCCAGTGGAAGGATCTGCCCAGGGGCCAGGTACTGAGAACCTGCAGTATAGTGTGGGTGCACGGGTCGGGCAGGGAAGCTGAGTCCAGACAACTGAGGCAAAGCTCCAACAACTTGGTTTACTCATTTTTCATGGCATGTGGCTCTGAACAGTTATTTACCATGGGGCAGCAAAATTTTCCATTTTGTAACTTATCCTTTATTCCCCTTTTCCTGCCTTTCTCATCTGACAAACCTTTTATATGGCTTCACTTAGACTTTATATACTTGGCACAAGTGTTCATTCCTCAATAATATCCATTTTCATTTTTTGCAAATAAAAACCCAGACCTCACCCACATACAGACATATGTGTTAAAGCAGGATCACATTCGGAAAGTATGCACAGTTGCTCAGTGACACCCCAAGCCCCATTTTCCACTGAACAACAGCCTCCAAGATTGTCATCTGCAAAAGTTTTGTGATATTCCAAGCTAGTCTGGACTTGGCACATGGACTTGAATTTACCACTGTCATCTTTTCATACTTTAATGCACGTCTGGGAAAATCACATAAAGACTTTTCTCAAGAAAAGAGAGGATTTGTTTAACATTCTTTTAAAATAGAAGTCAGCAGAAAACATTTCCTCCTTCCTTCAAAAGTACATAGGGGCTGGGATCAGATTATTGGACCTCACAGTACCCAGAACAGTTAGTGTGCACCATTCTGCACTCTGTGGTGTTGTGGACTGTGCTGATCAGCCTTCCCTACCCATGAGAATCAGCTTTTAATGAGGAGGGTGCATTTTGGCTCACAGTTTATGGTGTTTTTGTCCATAATGCCTTGGCCCCAATAAAGAATGCCATAGTGGGAATACATGGCAAAAAACAACATTGCTTCATGGAATCTAAGAAGCAGAGAGGGGGTGGGGGAGACAAACAGAGAGAGGAGACAGAAAAAGACAGAAACAGAAGGAGACAGTGTGAACATGTGCGTGCGCGCGCGCACACACACACACACACACACACACACATAGGCCAGGAAGAAGAGAAAGGAAGGGATCAGAGTCTCAATGGTCCCTCCAAAGACACATTTCCTTTCTTTTCTTTTTGTTTTCTGTTTTCCAAGACAGGGTTTTTCTATGTGGCCTTGGCTATCCTGTACTTACTTTGTGTAGACTAAGCTAGCCTCAAACTCACAGAGATCTGCTCGCCTCTGCCTCCCAAGTGCTGGGAGCTCTAAAGGCCTTCGAGTTAGCAAGGTGGCACACCCAGCTCCAAAGACACATTTCTTATGATCCAATTTCATTTCACTAGACCCCACTTCCAAAGGTCCTAATAGTGCTATAGGCTGGACACCAAGCCTTTGGGGTAACACTCTAGACCCAAATTACACTGAGACACATCTAGCTTGTAGGAAACTGACATAAGAGACTGAGGCCAACAGGCTGGCCATTTCCCTGTGCATTGCCTCTTTGGGATACAATAGAATGAATAAAAATAGCTCAGCTTCACTGAGAGACTTACTACATATGCCAAATGGTTTACCCACATGACCTCATTCTCTGCTGATAACAGGAGAGGAGACTGGTTCTATTATTACCCTCCCCCACCCGTGTCCCTGAAGGGAACATAGCTGTGATTTTTCTGTACCATACTCACTGTCAGAACATTCTGTACACCCGGAGAAGACTTCACCCTGCCTCGCCACCAGTCTATCTCTAGGGGCATGTAGGGACCTGTTCTGGTGCCATAGAATGTCCTACCTTCAGGGTGGGGCAAGTTCTTTATTTTTCATTTCCAGGGTGGAAATTCATTTGAAGATAGGTATCAGGGGTTGGCTACAGCATAGACTTTTGTTTCCTTGCCACAATGAGGACTTAAGCCAGCACCTTACGTATACTAGGCAAGCACACAACTGCTGAGCCACATGGCCACCCTTGAGGACACTTTCAGCTTGCTGTTGCTCTAATTTCCTTTCGACTCCTGTGATAAAACACTGTGACCCTAAGCAACGTTAGTTCAGCTTACAGGTTTTTCTGTTGTTGAGAGAAGCAAGGGCAGTAACTTGAAGCAGAGCCTTTGGAGTAACAGTGGTTGCTGGAACAGTCTCGTGCTCAGCGACTTTTCTATACAACCTTTTACCATCACTGTTGTCCTAAGGATGGTACCACTTATAGTGGGGCGGGACCTCTACATCAGCTAAAAGTCAAGGCAATGTCCCTCAGAATTGCCCACAGGGCTCTCTGGTTTAGGCAATTCCTAAATGGAGACTTTCCGCTCAGGTGACTCTAGACTGTGCCACCTTGCTAACTGGGACGCCTATGTGCATGGACTCAACCTGCAGCTCCAAAGGAGGAGAAAGAGAAGTGGGACCCACATCATTTTTATTTATTCTGCCAAGAAAATCCAGCTTTGAAAGAAAGAGTCTGAACTTCAGATAAATCCACAACAAACAAAATGAATTTACTCAAGTGTACTGAGGTGTGTGCGTTGACACAGTTAAAGTGACAAGTGCTGGTTTGTGCGTGTGTTACCGAAATGAGATGGGAAAGGCAGACCCCTCTCTCTCCCCACACACCACCAGCGGGTGTCCTCTCTTAGCAGTGAGTTCCTTCCGGTCAGAAATGCTCCTTCACATTCTTTTCTTCTAAAACGCCTTTTGGATGGATTCCTTTCCTGGTGCAAGCTGGGGAGACAGGCTGCTTAGCAAACTGGCCTGCAGCCCACTGTCTGCTTTCCTGGCCCACCCTCCTTTGTGTAGTCTGTGGGTGGGGTAAGCTGTTGCAAAGGGCAGCCAAGTGGAAACACAGATGCCTTCTCTTCTCTGAGAAGCTATGTATTGTTCTCAGAGGAACCAGCCATCAAAGAGAGCTGAGCCTCACCCACTCCTCCCAGCTTAACATCCTACACCAGACACCACAGACACATCCTGAAAGATAATGTTTGGCCCCTTATTTTCCCCAACACCCCCTGGAGCAGGCCTAGAAACCACCACCCTGTTAGCTAAAATGTTTAAAAACCGTCTCTCCTGCACAGCTCCTTCCTTCTGGCATTGATATATCTAACCCTTTGGCTGGGCCACACATTCCACATTTCTTACTTTGTGTCCTGACTCAGCACAGTGCCACGAATCTCTGCTGTCCACCCCAGCTGAAATGTGTGGTCTGTTTGTAGAATGGATGGAAGTGGACCGGGTCGATGCACCACTCTATGATCTGGAACATTCTTATACTGTAACGTTTCACTGCGTCGACAAAGTGAAAATAAGTACATTTCTTTTCTATCCTATGAGGGAGCAGAGGACCAAGAATGAATGTTTTCACACAGTCTGAGAAGAACAAATGTGTGTGCATGGAGAGACCGTGGTACACTTGGGCTGTGATGAAACCTTGTAGCTTGTATATTTTGCACTCAGCATTTCTATTTTCTTTCTTTTTCTTTTGTTTGCTTTTTTTTTTCCCCAAGACAGAGTTTCTCTGTATAGCTCTGGCTGTCCTGGAACTTGGCTATGTAGACCAGGCTAGCCTCAAACTCAGAGATCTGCCTGCCTCTGCCTCCTGAGTGCTGAGATTAAAGGCGTGTGCCACTACCGACTGGCTGTTTTTGGAGACAGGATCTTACTATGCCCAGAATGTGTAATGTAAACTGGGCTGGCCTTGAACTCACAGAGTCCCACTTGCCTCTGCCTCCATGGTGCTTGAACTAAAGAGACATGGGCCTAGCCTGTGTGTGTGCGTGCACGGCATGCACAAACACATGTAATTAGTAGGGCTCATAATCATATTAGATGTCCCTCTAAATTTCCCCAAATGGCTGAGAAAGACTGCCATGGCGTGCTTCCTCTTTGCCTGTTGGCATAGCCCCCACCTCCATTGCCTCTGAGAACCTTACCGTTCACACACTCCCTCACAGTGACAGGTGCTGTTTCTCTTCTTCTAGGTGGTTCCCACAGGCTGTCCTCCCTCTCTAGAAATTTCTTACTTTCTTCTTCACCCTCCTTTACCTGGTTAACTAAATTTCCAGATATCAGCTTGAGTTTTTGCCTCCCTGGTTTCTTGTTTTTTGTTTTGTTTTGGTTTTTGTTTTTTCAAGACAGGGTCTCTCTGTGTAGCCTTGGCTGTCCTGGCCTCACTTTGTAGACCAGGCCTCCAACTCACAGTGATCCACCTGCCTCTGCCTCCCAAGTGCTGGGATTAAAGGCGTGAGCCACCACTGCCTGGCGCCTCCCTGGTTTCCGATAGCATTATGCATACCAACTGTATTAAGCTGCTCTTTTAAAAGTCTATCTTCCTCTAAGATGATAAGTTCCATGGCCACGGCCTCCACAGGACTTCTTTGCATATTAGGAGAAGCTTTAAAAAAGCGTTTTAATAAGGGAAGGGTGCAGAGAGATCAGGAAATGGAGCTTGCAGTAAATGGAAACAAACACTGGTTGTTTTTTGAAGTACCCCCTCTTTCCTGTCTCAGAGAGATAGGTTGTCTACGCACTTGGGAATAACCCAATGTGGAAGTGATACCCCGATGTACCTCTAGACCTTGCAGCATGTTGCTGTAGCTTCTGAGGGACCTCTTCTGGGCTCCTTTTAGCCATTCAGTCATCCTTTGCAATCTTTTCCTGAAGACAATTATAATGCCGATAAAGTCTGCCACCTAGTGGGCATTCTGATTATGGCATGGTTTGGAAATGAGTCACTTCAAAGCTATCCCAGGAAGTCAAAAGTGCATCCCTCTTAACTTGTTTTCAATCTAAAACTTGAAAGTAGATACATTTTATACAGCCCTATCCTAGGATGTACCAAGTATATCTCTCCAGAAACTGTCTTTCTGAGGCCGACAGTAACTTGAATCAAAGTTTATTCCACTGGACTGATCGCAGATCTGGAGGAGGGTGGCATCTCCCTCCAGCTATAAGCCAATGGACCAGGCCAAGTTCTAGAACTCATTCTGTAGTTCAGCAGTATCAGCCACTTATCTCTCTGCCTGCACGTCATTTACCTCATCCGAGCCGTTACTAGGCCGTTACTAGGCGCTGAAAGGGCGGGGAGAAAGGGAAAGAGTGGCCAGCGGGTACAAAGGTCCAGTTTGGGGGCAATGGGGATGGGATTGGGTCCTCCTGTATTTTGCTCAGTAGAGCGACTATGGTTAATGATATTAGATTGGACACTTCACAATAGGTAGAAAATATCATTTTGAATGTCCTCGCCACAACGAAATGAAAAATGTATGAGACGGTGAATAATGCTAAATAGTCTGATTCAATTAATACACATTATGTACATGTATAAATCACTCCACTGTACCGCTACTTAATATACGCAATCACTGTGTGTCAAAGTTAAGGCTTTGTGGCTACAGCACTGGGTGTCTTCCAGAGGACCAGGGGTCAATCCTCAGCACCCACGGAGCAGCTCACTCCAGTTCCAGGGGGATATACTCTCATCTTCTGGCTTCTGTAGGCAAAATCCCCATACATATGGGTGGGGTGTGTGTGTGGGGAAGAGGGCAGATTTTAAAAACAACAGAAGCTAAACATGGTAGCCTATGCCTGATATCCTCAGTACTTAGGACACGGAAGCAGGAGGATTGCAGTGACTGTGAAGACAGCTTAACTTTCTCCTCAAAAAGAGCAAGCAAGGAAAAAAAGGTGGCAGGGGGTGAGGATGAGGTGGGGTGAAGACCTTAAGTAAAGCCATTTTTAAAGTTTTTTTTTTTCAGCTTGAGAGTTCAGTGATGGAACTGGTTAGGGGTGCTTGCTGCACAACCATGAGGGCAAGAATTCAAATCCTGGTGCCCATGTAACAAGACAGGCACACCACAAAACCCTATAGCTGCAGCTCTGAGGGTCCACATGCCCCTTTCTGACCTTTGTGTGGACAGAAAAAAACTTTTAAGTAATTAAATAAAGTCTTTCAATATTAAATAAATTAAAGCTCCATGACCCTTTCCCCAGGTCACAGATCACCATTGATCATGGTGGTTTAACTGTAGCCCTGCTCTCAGCTCCCATCCCCAGCATCACTTGCCCTCTGATGACCTGCATTTGCCAGGAGGCCCTGTACTGGGTACCAGGGTACACCAGGAAAGAGGTCTTTCTCCATCTCTGCTAAGAGATGTGGATGTGGGAGAGGCAAGCATTGAGGTAACGTAGCAGCAGGGAAGGAAGAAGCAAGATGAGGGGATGTTGAGGAACTCTAGTCTCCAGCTTCTCCAAGATGTAGCTAATGACCTCAATGGCTAGAAGATGGAGGTCAGGGGCGCTGAGGTAAGAGAATCATGGGTTCAAGGTCATCTGGGTTACATAGCAACATCCTGTTGAGGAAGAGGAAGAGGAAGGAGAAGGAGAAGGAGGAGAAAACACAAAACAAAACAGAAGAGATAAAACATGAACTGACTAGTGTCATGTGTTCACCATGACCAGGCAGGATGCAGATGAGCTGTCTGCCTTCCCCTCCTTCCTTTTGCTGCATACAGCACGCACACACAATAACACATATAACACATACATGCAGTACATACAGCACATATGAAAGGCATGTGTGCAGCCCACTCGTGTGGTGAATGCACACGTGCACTCATGGCTCTGAGTATCGTGCAATGTGGTGTGAGTGGGTGTGTGACTGCAAACCAACTTCTGAGGCTGTGAGGGCACCAGATAGTTCCTGATTTATGACAAGAGGCAGTAAGGCCACCTAAATGCAAAGAGGAACAACAAAAACCCTTGCATGGTCTCCCTCATGTGTGGATCCTAGCCTGTAATATACACATACATACATGAAAACAGCTCTGTGTGTGGGGTTAGAATAATATTTAGAAAGGATAGCAAGAACAGGTCATAGTAAGGACAGAGCACAGGCAAGAGGACACATGAGTTATGTGAAAGGGGATAGAAAGGGAATTGTCTTTCTAGTTTCAATGCTCATGGTTGTTCTTTCTGTGGTGGCTAAGTGTAATTGCCGGTGAAAGTGTAAAACCCTAACTGAAGCTCCATGCTTTATAATGGCCATTCTAACCACATTAGACGTTCACTGAGGCACATCGAGTTTGGGACGAGGCATATTTGAGTGGCTACCTCAGTCTAGTTGTGTGATGTTTTGATTTGTGAGTTTATTACAATACAGTGATTTTTTTTCCTTCTTAAAAAGCACCCATCCTGGGTCAGACCTTTTATTGGCAATGCCTGTCCATAACACCATCTCCATCTTCATGACCTGGATAAGGACACTGGGTCTCGGGGAATTACTAAGCAAAGATCACTTTGCTGGTACCTGGTTAAGGCAGGTCTCACTTCCAGCTGTGCCTCACCTGCTGCCACTTTCCATAACATTCTCCATCACTGTTCTCACAGCAGGAAAAGTATAAGATAAAAACGTTATGACCTGAAAGTATCTCTTAGAGGAGACAAATAAACAATCATGGCAGGTAAGCTGTGTAGAAATTTTTTTTACACTATTTAGGGTGAAATGTACCAAACAGCCACAAACTGGGGCCAGGGGAGAAACAATCCTACATTTCATCAATGTAACATTGTTTTCCTATTAAAACAACAAATAGGTAGCCTGTGAAAATGGAAATGTAAACTATTGCTAGTCAAAACTCATTGGGACAATATATTGAAATATTTGTTTAAAAACTAACTTTCTCAAATCCCAGGCTCAACATTGAGAGAGTCCTTGCAGGCAAAATCTATGCCAAAACAAATACCCTTTGGCAAGCCAGTGGGCAGCAAGGGACTTTGTAGCCTCTAGTCCTAAAGAGAGACTAAATCATATCAGGGTGGGTAGGGATTTTTTTCCCATGTTGGTATTATGTTTTATCCTTTGTCAAATATGGTGTCTATGAGTACAGCCAGACCCATCAACTCACTTCATATTTAATGAGTGACTTGTGACACTCCCAGCAAGTGGGAAAAACAAACACATATAGTGTTTGCACTTGAATTCTATTTCACATAGCGGGGCCTCTGCAGGCTGGAGTCCTTTCTTCTTTATAATGGCCCATGTTTGCAGTTAGAGACAAGGACAGCTCACTGTTCAGTAGAAGAAATGAAGTAGCCTGGAGATTAAGTGTGGACAGAAGTGTTGAACTTTAAACTTGAACTTTGTTTTCAGGAAGTTCCTGATGTTGGTCAAAACTACCTGGTTCCACAGAAGCACAGCTGAGAGACGTCTAGCCTGATAGCTGAGAAAGGCTGGAGAGAACCTGTTCCACAGGAAAGAGAACACAGGCCGAGCGTCCTACTTCCCACAGGAGCTGCATTCTGAGAACAATTTCAAGAGTCTGTTTCTTAGAACTCTGGTGTCAAATCAGTTTTCTGTGGTTGTTTGATACAAGGTTATGACTAGATGTTTCTACATTGTTTTTTTATTGTGTTTTATAGGTCCTTGGGGGCCACATTGGTTTTTTTGTTTATTTTAAAAATAAATTCCCTACTATTCATGAATCAAATGGCGTTTAATGGTATAAAGTCAACATCACACCTCATCTTGATTTTGGATGTTCCTCTTTGATTCAGCCTCAGGTCCATTTATTTTTGAATCTTCCAAATGTTTTCAAATGTATTCCAACATGTCTCTTAGCTACACCTTGCAAAATACTATTATAAAGTGCCAAATCATTGTACACAGATCTTCTAGGCTTAGAATGTTTGTATAAGTAAAAGACTAAATGTTCAAAGTGCTTTACCTAGGTCAATTTTGGTTTTTTCTTTCTTCTTTTTTAAGATGCATTTATTATTTATACAGTATTCTGGACACATGTGTGCCTGCCCACCACAAGAAGGCACCAGATCTCATTACAGGTGGTTGTAAGCCACCATGTGGTTGCTGGGAATTGAACTTGGGACCTTTGGAAGAGCAGACAGTGCTCTTAACCTCTGAACCATCTCTCCAGCCCTATGAAGCCTAGTTTTAAAAAATTATGCAAATCTGGCTTTATGCCATTTTAAATGTATATGGTAAATCCCTCTTCTGGGTATGTATTAATAAGAATTGGAAATAGGTCCTGTACAACAAAAGATCCTCCGGAGGAATCTCCATACCTGATCTCAAGCTGTACTATAGAGCAATAGTAATTAAAACAGCATGATACTGGCATAGCAATAGTCTGGTTAATGAATGGCATCGAATTGAAGACCCAGAAATAAATCCACACAATATGGATACTTGATTTTTGACAAAGAAGCCAAATCTATTCTGTGGAAAAAGGATAGCTTCTTCAACAAATGGTGCTGGTCTAACTTGCAGAAAAATGCAAATAGACCCATATTTATCACCATGCATAAAACTCAAGTCCAAGTGGATTAAAGACCTTAACATAAAACCAGAGACACTAAATCTGTTAAAAGAAAAAGTGGGCAAGAGCCTGGAACACATTGGCACAGGAGACAACTTCCTGAACAACTTCTCACCAACAGCCCAGGTCTTAATGCCAACAATTAATAAATGGGAACTCATGAGGCTGAGAAGCTTCTGTAAGACAGAAGACCCTGTCAACAGAACAAAGCAACAGCCTACAAACCGGAAAAAGATCTTCACCAACCCTACGTTGGACAAAGATCTCATATCCAAAATATATAAAGAGCTCAAGAAATTAAACACCACCAAACCAAATAACCCAATTGAGAAATGGGGCTCAGAATTAAACAGAGAATTCTCAACAGAGGAATATCAAATGTCTGAGAGACACTTAAAGAAATGCTCAACATCATTAGTCATCAGAGAAATGCAAATAAAAACGATTCTGAGATTCCATTTTACACCCAACAGAATGGCTAAGATAAAAAACCCCAAATGACAGCACATGCTGACAAGGATGTGGAGAAAGGGGAACACTCCTTCATTGCTGGTGGGAATGCAAACTTATACAAATACTTTGGAAATCAATCTGGCACTTTCTCAGAAAACTGGGAATAGGGCTACCTCAAGACGCAGCTATCCCACTCCTTGGAATATACCCAGAAGATGCTCCACTACACAACAAGGACATATGCTCAACCATGTTAATAGCCTTATTCATAATAGCCAGAATCTGGAAACAACCTAAATGCCCCTCAGTCAAAGAATGGATAAAGAAACTGTGGTACATTTACACTATGGAATACTACTCAGCTATTAAAAACAAGGAAATCCCAAATTTTGTGGACAAATGAATGGAACTAGAAATGATCATCATACTGAGTGAGTTGGCCCAGATGCAGAAAATCTCATATGGTATATACTTACTTATAATTGGACACTAACCCAAAAGGAAAGTCTTCACTTACTAGGAGATGGGGATAGATGCGAGGACATCCTATTGGGACTCTAGGTGAGAGAAGTATGGGAGAATGGGGAAATAGAAGGATCCAGAGAGTCCTAGAAACCCACATAATGGGTGGATGTGGACCCAGGGGTGGTCTGTTCAAACTACTGCACCAACCAAGGATAATACATGCAGTAAACATCGAACCCCTACTCAGATCTAGCCAATGGACAGGACATTCTCCACAGTTGTGTGGAGAGTGGGAACTGACTCTGACATGAACTGTGGTGCCTCATATTCTCTGGTGGCACTCAGATAAAGAATAGGCAGGCTACCAGGATGAGACTTGATAGGCTGTGACCATATGATGGGGGAGGAGGTCCCCTTCTGTCACAGACCTAGGGAAAGGGAATAAGGTGAAAGAGGGAGGGAGGGAGGAACGGGAGGATACAAGTGAGGGGAAAACAATTGAGTTGTAATCTGAATAAATTAATTAAATAATAAAAAATATTTGGGAAGACATTTACATAAAAAAGAATTGGAAAGAGGATTGTAAAAATACATGTGTGAGCCCTCATGTATATTGCAGTATGGCTTATGTGGAAGCAAATGTCTACTGATCAATAGATCAATTTTTAAATGTGGAGGGTACATATAAAGGAATATAATTTGACTTTTTAAAAATCTGAAAATTTACAACATGACTAAACTCTCAGTAGCATGCTAAGTAAATCAGGCAGAAACAGCAAGGACTACATGATCCCAGTAATGTAGTCATCTCAGAAACAGTGGAGTATGCTGGCTGGCAGGGCCGGGGAGGGAGGAAAGAGAAATAGAATCGTTCAATGGGCAAAGAGTTTCAGTTACACAAGGTAACAAAGTCCTAGAGATCTGTAGGGTAAGTGCCTGTAGTCACCATGCTGTTCTGTAACAGGAGCTTAACATTGTTAAGTGGGAGGTTATGTTTAGGAACACACACACACACACACACACACACACACACACATATGTGTATCATATATACATGCAACCGAAAATAGTGAAAACAGAGGCCATGAATTTGAAGGAGAATACGGATATACAGAAGGGTTTGGGCGGGGGAAGAGGGAAGGGTGAAATATATTAAATGATCATTTAAAATTTTTAAATGTTAAGGAATGGAGGTATAGCTCTCTGATAGAACACTTGTCTCACATATGTGAGGCCCTGGCTCAGTCTTCAGCAACACACACACACACACACACACACACACACACACACACACACACACACACAAAATTGAGAGAAAATTTCTGTTTTTTTTAAAAACACAGATACACATTTGTAAATATATGTAGGGTTTAAGATGCCTGCCTCCCACATTCCTTCCCCCACTCCTGCTATTCCCCAAAGATAGCACCCTATACTGCCCTACTGAGCATTAGGTTGTACACAGCATGCCCACTATAGCATTGCAAATATATCATTTCCCCTGAGCCTTAAAATTCCTTCATCAATGCTAAGCCACAAATTGTCAATAGTTTTATATATGGAATCACCAGATTCATTGCCTCAGGATAATCAAATGCTTTTGTATCTTTCAGTTTGTAAATAGGTCTCACCATGGTCTTTAAGCCTGCAGGCCAGAAGAGGACATCAGACTACATTATAGATAGTTGTGAGCTACCATGTGGTTGCTGGGAAATGAACTCAGGACCTTTGGAAGGGCAATCAGTGCTCTTAACCTCTGAGCCAATTCTTCAGCCCCTCACCATGGCTTTTTATACTCTTGAGCTTCTAGATGAGGCTTCAGTAACTGGAGAGACTTTAGTAACTGTAGGTGTTGGCAAATTGGAAAGCCTATTCCAGATACTATGAAAATTCATCCTTATATGTCTGTTGCTCTAGAACCACTTCTGGTGTCAAAATCTTTTTTTTTTTTTTTTTAATTATTTCTTTATTATGTATACAGCATTCTGCCTGCAGGCCAGAAGAGATGGTTGTGAGCCACTATGTGGTTGCTGGGAATTGAACTCATGACCTTTGGAAGAGCAGTCAGTGCTCTTAACCTCTGAGCCATCTCTCCAGGCCTGGTGGCAAAATCTTAATTAGTCGGTGTCCTCAAAAGAAACAGAGCTTACAGAACGAATCTAAGAAGAAAACCCCTCACAGGTGTACCCAGCCACTTGGGTTTCAGCTAATTCCAGAAGTAGTCAAGTTGACAACCAAGAACAGTCATCGCACAGATTATTATAACCATGACATCCTACAGCCCTCATCTTGTGCTCAAGGAAACCAAGACCCAAATAATGTAGGTGATGTCCTCCAAGATACATAGAGTTTTAGCCTCAAACACATTCCCACACATTTATACCTGGTACTTAGGGTTCTCTTAGTACCATATGAAATAGGCTCTACATTCTTGCTTTCCACAGTGTTCTCTCTCTCTCTCTCTCTCTCTCTCTCTCTCTCTCTCTCTCTCTCTCTCTCCTCTCCTCCCTCTCGCCTCTCCCTCTCCGCCATCTACTCTCCGCTCATCTCTCTCTCTCTCTCTCACCCTCCCTCCCTCCCTCCCTCCCTCCCCCTTTCATTTCTGGACCCCAGGACCTTATATAGATTAGAAACAATCTCTACCACTGAGCACCAGCCTTTCCCCTTCCACCAGAAGGGAGATACTCAGACATAAGAAATCTTTGGTCTTTGTACAAATCAAATATTCATAAGAGTAAAACTAATCAGATACAGTTGAAAGGTTTCAAAGCAATTAACACTGGTCTCTAGGAAGTTTGCTCATAGGAACTCATTTGGCCATTTTGTTTTTCCCTATGATTGTTTAAAAGAGCACAGAACACTGAATACATTATTCTTTCTTTCACCAGATGAATCCTTAAATAATCATTTCTGTGCACTATGTTTTCCTATAAAAGTTTGTTTTCCTATTCATTTTTGTCATGGTTTCCTATAAAATTTTCTGTAAAAAAAAAAGTTGTGGAATGAGTGACGATTTTTTAACTGTGGGAAAAATTTCACTAATTTCTGCCATAATCAAAAAGCAATCATTTTTCTTCATTCATGCCTTAGTTTTAAGATCATACTTAAAATAAATGCATTTCAGACTCAAAGATCTTATTCAAAATCAGCAAAATATGAACTAAAATTTTCCCTTATAAATCAGAACATAGAGCAAGAGTTTGGAACACTCAGCCCTAAATGGGTTGTCTCAATCAAATTCCTCCCCTCCAAGCTCAGGCAACCTCAGGGAAGAGGAGGCGGAAAGAGTGTAAGAGCCAGAGAGGATGGAGGACACCAGGAGAACAAGGCCCCCTGAATCAACAGGAGCGAAGCCCAGATGAACTCACAGAGATGGAAGTAGAACGCACAAGACCTTCCCGGGTTTGTCCAGGTCCTCTGCTCATATATGATGACTCCCAGTTCAGTGCTTTTATGAGATTCCTGAGTTTGCAAACGAGTGGGTCTCTGATTCTTGTGCCCTTTCTTGGGCTCTTTTCCTTGTATTGATTTGTCTTGTTCAACTCTGAAGTGGCAGTTTTTGTTTTATCCTATTAGGTTTTATTTTGTTATATTTTCTTATTACTTCTTAGAGGCCTATTATTTTCTAATGAGAGACAGAAAGATAGTGGATGCAGATGGGAGGGGAAGAGGAGGAGAAACAGAGTAGAGGGAAGACAAACCATAATCTGGTTATATTACGTAAAGAAAAAAAAATCTATTTTCAACAAAAGGAAAAAATTTCCTTTGAAAAAGAAAATGAAAGCGGGGCATTATTCTTTTATCCATACTCTGTCTCACAATGGTGGTCACCTGGCAGGGTGACACTGAAGACACCCATTCTATTTTGTAGTCATGTGGAGTGTAATGGTGGATGTCAGAGGTAGTACACCACCAATTGATGGAAGAAAAAAAAAAAAAAAAAAATCAAAGCCTTGGCCCAGCACAGTGAAAAGGAAGCCAGCGATGCTCACCTGAGGCGGGAGTCCTTGAAGGTGTCCAGGTATGCGGGGTAACTCCACTCCACTTTGCTTCCTTTACATCGGAGCTCTACAGTTTGCCCTGCCATCAGACTCATGGTGGCAGCAGGCTTCTGGAAGCGACCTTTGTCCATTGCTTGCATCATGATAGACTGGCTCTTTGCTGTTGCGTCAGCTGAGTCCCTGTCCTTTATTTTAGGAATCTTGGGTTTGGCCTTTTTGTTGGTAGGTTTGATCCTGTTTTCTCCTTGCTCCTTTGGACGCTTGTTCTTGGCAAGATGTTGACCAGCAACTGCAAAGGTGCGAGGGGAAAGCAATGAAAGATATTCCCAGAGTGCCAGAAACCCACAGCAGGGGACTACAAGGCTTACTCCTGGTTTGAACCCAAGTCCTTTTCAGCCATAATCATAAGCCATAAAGCAATTATTTTCTTTATTCTTTAGCTTTAAGACAATAATTTACAATAAATATATTTCCGTTTCAAAGATATTACTCAAAATTGGCTAAATGTAAATTAAAATTTGTCCTTAGAAAACCAGAACATTTTTAGCCAGGCATGGTGGTGCATGCCTTTAATCCCAGCACTCAGGTGGCAGAGGCAGGTGAATCACTGAATTTGAGGCCAGCCTGATCTACAAAGTGAGTCCAGGACAGCCAAAGCTACACAGAGAAACCCTGTCTCGAAAAACCAAAACCAACCAACCAAACCAAACAAAACCAGGACATTTTTCTTTGGTCATCTATCTCACAATGGTGGTCACCTGCAAGGGCTGCATTGAAAACACTCAGAATGTGTTTCAGGTCTCACCACTCCCTTTGCTTGGTGCTCGGTCTAAGGAGGCTCTTGAAACGCAAGGACGTGTAATCAGTCTCTAAGGACAAGAGACACGAGTAGCACTAGAAATGCATTCACATGACGTAAAACTCCTCTCAAAATGGAAATGAGGAGTGGGTGCTATGGCTGTTGGGGGTCTAGCATCCAAAGTTTACAGGGCTGGGGATATAGTGCAGGTGGCACAGTGCTTGTCTATCAGGCAGCGGAGCCCTGGGTTCAATCCCTAGCACTGCATAAGGCAGTACATCGTGGTACATGTCAGTAAGCCGAACATTCAGGATGTAGAAGCAGAAGAACCAGAAATTCAAAGTTCTCCTCAGCTATACAGTGAGACTCAGTCAACGTGGGCTCCATGCAACCCTGTCTTTTAAAGAGGCCCAGGAAGCATGTACTAGCTTAAAGCTTTATGTGTGAGTTATTGAAACCCAACTGTAGGACTGGGAAGGTGGCTGGGCTGGTAGAACACCTGCAAGGAAACTATGAAGACATGAGTTCAGTCCCCGGCAACTACACAAAAGCTGGTGTGTAATCCTAGTGCTGGGTTTGAGAAAGAGGATGGAAAGGGACATAAAGATAGGTGTGTCACTGGCTCACTGGCCATACAGTCTAGTCGATGGGTTCAATCTAGGTTTGATGGGAGACTGTTGTAAAAATTAAGGAGAGTGGTAGTAGGGAAAGAAACCCAACACTGACCTCTGGTCTCTACACACACACACACACACACACACACACACACACACACACACACACAAACTCACCACCACCACCACCACCACATCACCACCACCACCATCACCACCATCACCACCACCACTATCTCCACGACCATCACCACCACCATCACCACCACCACCACCACCACCACCATCACCACCACTAACAACAAAAATCAACAAAACTCTCAACTATAGCAATGGCGTAGAGTTTAGCTAATGACTATTTTTGGAGGCATATTTTTACCAACATTTTTGAGGGTTTCCAGCAAACAGTGATAATACAAAGCTTATCCAGGACTTCAAAACACAATTCAATAAGAAGATAGAAACATTGAAAGGAATCAGGCTGAAATGAAGACGTAATTTTAAGCCCTAATAGACTAACTATAAACTCAAAGGAAAGCCTTACAAGTATAATGGATCAAGCAGAAGTTAGAATATCAGGTTTTGAACCTAAAGTAGAGGATCTAGACCAAGTAAGCAAGGAATGTAAAAACAAAATACACACACACATACATATACACACAGAGAGAGAGAGAGAGAGAGAGAGAGAGAGAGAGAGAGAGAGAGAGAGAGAGAGAGAGAGAAAGGAACGCATAGAAAATGTGGGATACCATGGGGGGCACCTTCAAATTATAGGCATAGATGAAGGAGAAGAATCCCAAGTCAATGTCATAGACCAGATCTTCAACAAGATCATAGAAAATTTCCCCAAACATAGGAAAGACACACCCATACAAATATAAGAAACACACAAAGCATCAAATAGAAAAGACCAGAAAATAAATCCCCATGGCATACTAAGTATACAGGACTAGGAGAGTGTACGGGAAGCTACAAGAACAAAACCACATGTCACATATAGAGAAAAACCCATCAGAATAAACCTGATTTCTTGATGGAAACTTTCAAAGCCAACAGAGCCTGGAAAAAAATGCATTACAAGTCTTAAATGGTTATGTCTACTAACCTAGATTAATATACTCAGCAAAACTATCTCCTGTAATCAAAGGGAAAAGAAAAATTTGCACAGAATAACTGGCTGAAAAAAAATTTATACCCAACAAACCAAACATAAGTAAAATACAGGGAGCATTATTTCAGGTTAAAGAGAAAAACGGGCAAAGGAGAGATCTCTGGAAAGAAATACGAGGACAAAAGGAAATAATTATTAAAACACAAAAAAACCCACTGAAGAAACAAATAATAATGCCTCAAACTCAACAACATGATGACAATTAATAGAAACATTTCAATAATAGCTTTAAATTTCGCTGGCCTCAATTCTTCAATTAAAAGACACGAGCTGAATGAAGGGAATCAAGAAACAAAATCCATTTATCTGTACTCCAAGAAAAACATCTTACTTGTAAAGATAGGCACCACTCTAGAGTGAAAGGCTGGACAAAAGCACTCGAATCAAATGGGACCAGAAAGCAAGCAGGCATGGATATCTGATGAGAAAGGCTTCAAACCAAAACTACTCAAAAGAGATAAAGGACACTTTATTCTAATCAAGGAAACAGTTAACTGAAAAGTTACTATCCATTGCTATCCTAAACATATGTGAACCAAACTCAGGAGCTTCAAATTTCATAAAATATCAACAACTTAAAGACAAAGATTAACACCAATCCATTAATAGTAGTTGATTTCAATATACCACTTTCTCCAAATGACAGTCATCTGGACAGAAGTTTAAGAGAAACATCAGACTTCATTGACATCATGCATCAAATAGAATTAATGGATATCTACAGAACATTCCACCCAAACACCAAAAAATATATATAGTCTACTAAGCAGCATTTGGAAGATTTTCTGAAACAGACCTGGGACACACAGCACATCCTTGCAAATTCAAAAAAGATTGACCTCACACTTTGTATCCTATCTGACCACAATGCAGTAAAACTTAAAATCGAACGTGAAAAAACCTCTAGTAAATACACAATCTCATGGAGATTAAACAACTTATTATCAAATGATGAATGGGTTAAAAAATTCTCAGAACTAAATGAAAATAAAAACATAACACAATAAACCTTCTGGGACATATTGAAATCAGTTTTGTGAGGGAAATTTATAGCTCTAAGTGCCTTCATTAAAAATCTGAAAGAGTACAAACAAATGGCTTAATGATGCAACTCAAAAAGTTGGAAACATAAGAACAAACCAAACCCAAATCCAGTTGATGGCAAGAATTAATAAAAATGAGAGCATAAGTCAATGAAATAGAAACAAAGAAAACAATACAAAAAAAATCAATAAATTTAAAGCTAGTTCTTTTTTTTTTTTTTTGGTTTTTTGAGACAGAGTTTCTCTGTGTAGCCTTTGCCATCCTGGACTCACTTTGTAGACCAGGCTGGCCTTGAACTCACAGCGATCCGCCTGCCTCTGCCTCCTGAGTGCTGGGATTAAAGGCGTGCGCCACCACGCCCAGCACTTAAAGCTAGTTCTTTAAGAAGATAAACCAAATTGACAGATCTTTGTCCCTACCAGCCAAAAGAAACAAAGTTAACAGAATCAGAAATGAAGAGGGAAATATTCCAACAGACATCAAGAAATTCAGTATATGGGAATGGTCATAACACCAATATACTCCATTAAGCTAAAAATCCTAAAAGAAATGGATTAATTTCTACAGTCAGTGAAACCACCAAAATTAAACCAAGAAGAAGACATTAAAAAAAAAAAGTAATAAAATGCCTACCAAGAAAAAGCCCAGGACCAATGGGTTCACAGCAGAATTCTCCCAGACATTCAAAGAAGATACACAGGCAATTCTTTATTCAAAGAATTGAAACAGGGGTGCTGGTGTCACATGCCTGTCATTACAGCACATGGGGGGCAGAGGCAGGCCTGTGAGATCTCTGTGAGTTTGTGGCCAGCCAAGTCTACAGAGCAACTTCCAGGACAGCTAAAGTTACACAAAGAAACCCTGTCTCTAAACAAAACAAAACAGGAAGAAACATAGGAACATCTCAAACTCCTTCTACAAAGCCAGCATAATTCTAACATTCAAACCAGGTAAATACAACAAAAGGAAAATGGAGACCAACATCTCTGATAAACATAGACTCAAAATATTCAATAAAATACTTGCAAAAAGAATTCAGACATCCATCAAAAAGATTATCTACCATGAACAAATTGGTCTTATTCAGGGTAGTTCAACATACACAAGTCAATAAATGTAATAAGCCACATAAATGGACAGGAAGACAAAAATCACCTGATTATGACAATAGATTCAGAAAAAATAACCTTTGATAAAGTACAGTATGCTTTCATGATAAAATTCCTAGAATGTAGGGCTAGAGGGAACATACCTCAATACAATAAAAACTAAATATGAGAAACCCACAGCCAAATGGAGAAAAATTGGAAGCAACCACATTCAAGTCAGGAATGAGACAGAGACTGCCCACTCTCCCTGCTCCTTTTCAGGATCATTCTGTAAACACTAGCTGGATCAAGAAGGCAAGAGAAAGAAATTAAAGTGATACAAATAAAGAGGACAAACTATCTCTATTTGCAGATGACATGGTACTATACATCAGAGATCACACACAAAAAAATCTACCTGAAAACTTCTAGGAAAAAAAAATTCAGAAGCATGGCAGGATACGGAATTAACTTACACACACACACACACACACACACACACACACACACACACACACACACACACACACGCTTTTCTACTCACTACCAACAAACATACAAAGGTGATCATAGATTCAGTCCCATTCATGGCAGCCACAAAAAAAATAAAACATCTAGGAATAAAGCAAACAGGAAGTAAAAGACTTCTACAGTGAAAAACCTAAGCCTATGAATGAAAAGATACAGAAAGACACTAGAAAATAGGAAGATACTCCATACTTGTGGATTGATAGAACTAGCACTCTGAAAAATGACCATTTTACCAAAAGCTATTTACAGATTCAATGCAATCTCAATCAAAATCCCCATCTCATTCTTCACAGAAGGAGAAGAGGGTTCTATGAACTTCAGATGAAGCCACAGAAGACCTTAGATAGCTGCAACAGTCCTGAGCAAAAAGAACTATGCTGGAGGGCTGACAATTCCAGACCTTACGATACATCACTGAGCCACAGTAATAAACACAATATGTTACTAGTACAAAACAGACAGATACGCCAATGAAACAAAATCAATACCCAAGTAGAAGTATACATAACTCAGCCACTCAATGTTTGACAAGGATGCCAAAAATATATGCTGGGAAAAGAAAGCCTCTTCAACATGTGTGGCTGGATGTCCACGTATTAGACACAGTCCCATCACCTCGCACAAAAACTAACTCTAAATAGATCTAACATCTAAATGTGGAACTTGAAACATTGTACCTGCTAGAAGAGAAAACGGGCAATATTCTACACGACATAGGTATAGGAAAGGACTTTCTGAAGAAAAGGAGGCCATGAATTTGAAAGAGCAAGTAGGGGTATATAAGGAAAGGGGGGGGGGATCTAATTACATTATAATCTCAAAGAGGGAAAAAAAAAACCCAATGGCTTTTGATGAACTATGTGAATAGTCAGATTCCAAATGCCTTCAATATGTAAGAATTTGTATTTTAAGTAAAGTGGAAATGACTACTGCTGCATTTTAGAGGCAGTTGCATAACATATTGTATAGAAAAATAGGTAGTAAAAATTTCAGACTCTGAAATGTTACCGACTTCAGATCCCAGCTTGTCACTTCCTAGTTGACCAGCCCTGTTTTGTAGCTTCCTTATGTATGTGGAGTGTGAGCATAATGGTAATAACCATTCACGGACTTAAAATTATTTCTTTTTATTCAGTGTGTACAAGTGCTCCGCCTGCATGTCTGGTGCCTGTGGAGGTACAAGAGGAGACTGTACCCCCTGGAACTGGAGGTATAGAAGGCTGTTAGCAACTACATGGGTGTTGTGACCTGAACCCAGGACCTTTGCAGGAGCAGTGGCAAGTGCTCTTAATTGCTGGTCCGTCTCTCCAGTGCCCATCTTGTAGATTTTTGTAGTGTTTGAGTTGATGTATTTTAAGTGCTGAGAACAGTGTCTGAACCCCCATCAAGTGTCCACTAAGTGCTCCATACTGTATGGCTATCTCATATACTTTGTATGAGCTGGCGGTGGAGGCAAAGCAGACTGTTTTTTTTTTAATTTATTTCTAGACACCATGTAGCTCACTCCAGGTCATCGAGAAGATAGGGAAACAGGTAGATCCTTTGTCTCCTGCCTAATCCAGGCTCATACCATTGCCTCTGCTTTCACATAGAGATTACCAGAGTTAATGGTTTCCTTTTTGTTTTAATAATTTATTTTTATTTTATGTGCATTGGTGTTTTGCCTGCATGTACGTCTGTGTGAGGGTGTCAGATCTCGGGGTTACAAACAGTTGTGAGCTGCCAGGTGGATGCTGGGAATTGAACCCTGGGACCTTTGGAAGAGCAGACAGTGCTCTTAACCGCTGAGCCATCTCTCCAGCCCAATTAATGGTTTCTTAAAAACCTTTCCTCCCTTGGCCTTGATGGGGGCCCTCCACTGTTTTGGGTCTAGCAGTCCCTAACTCCTCTACGGTCTTCTCAGGAGCTAGCTCTTCTTCCTTGTCTTCTTCAGGGCTTAGTCATGCCTGTTCTGAGGCTCTTAGCTGCACTTGTGTGTTGAAAGTGGCTTCATCCCTGCTCTGCCCTTGCCTCAAAATTCCTGCTCCAAATATTTCATTTATTACTCAGCCCTGCCACTGGGAAGACTAGCAGTCATCTTAAATTTAATCGTCCCAAATGAACTCTGGATGCCACTCAGACTTCCTCCTTCCTCAGAGTCCCCTTTACCTATTAACAGGAAGTCCCTCCACCTGGTTGCCCAGGACAAACACCTCAGTCTCCATCCATCCTTCTCATTCTCTCCTTCGCCACGTTTATTCCAGCAGCAGCAAATCCTTTGGTTTCATGTCCACAGGAGACTCTGAGGACAGTCTCTTCTCCTCCATCTACTGCCAGCTCTCCTGGCCTCCTGCTCTCAGACCCTAAGAAGGTGCTTGGCTTCCATTCTGGTGCCTTTAACTTTAGACCTGTAACTCAGCTCAGGGGGCTCTTCTCCCGTGTCTTCACCTCACTTGAAAGAAAGCATTGCCCTGCTATGGTCTACAAGGGTTTAAAGCTGCACTCTTTGGTGTCACATTTTAGGGTGCTTCAGCCATGCTAGGTACTGGGAAAAGCTCTGCGGCACTTGTAGGTGTTGCCTCCTTAGCTCAGGCAGGCTTCTTGTTTCCAACACCCCTCTCCCATCTGCTCTCATATCCCGCCCTAGGCTGTTTTTTGATTTGTGTCCCCCAAGCAGATACACTGAAGTCTTGTCCTGGGTACCTGGAAATAGTCATCTTTACAGATGTAATCCTGTTGAGATGAGGACAGAAGGCCTTAGAAGAGTCCCAGAGAGAGAGAGGGAAATACTGTATGGACAGGCACACAGAGGACAGATGTGTGACAGCAAAAGCTGAGACTTGAGTCATGCCACTTATGGCAAGTGTCTTAGTTAGGGTTTCTATTGCTAGGATGAAACACCACGGTTAAAAGCAAGTTGGAGAGGATGGGGTCTTATGCAATAGAGGCTCCCTCCTATCAGATGACACGAGTTTGTATCAAGTTGACATAAAAACTAGCCAGGACAATTAACCTATATAGCACTATTTAACAATAAATAACATTTCCTTTTCTTTTCTTCATCCTCAAGATCTCATTGTAAGAAATAGCACAATACAAAACATATTACAAACTTAAAAGTCCCATGCCTTTACAAATTCAAATACTTTAAAAGGTCTCTCTCTCTCTCCCTCTCTCTTTCTTTCTCTCTCTCTCTCCACCCACCTTTTAAAGTACAAATCTCTGTAAAATTCCAAAACCTCTTTAAAACTTCAAAGCTTCTCAACTGTAGGATGCTATAAAATAAAAAAACAAATTCAATGCTTTCTTACTTCCAAGAGGGAAGAACCAGGCAGAGTCACAAAGCTAAAGCAACTCCAAAAGGGTAACTAAATCAGAGCCCAACGTCTGAAGTTCACTCACGGTCTCCAAGCCTTTCCACAGCACCTGGCTTGTCTTCTGGGCTCAGACCCACACTCCACGGCTGCTCCAACCCTTAGTGGTCCTTTTACACGTACTGGTGTCTCCAAAATTTGGGGTCTCCTGCTGTAACTGGGCTGCACTTTCACTAATAGGGTCTCCTGGGCTTTCTTCACTGACTTCAGGCTTGTGTCACAGTGCCAAGCCTCAGCTGCTCTCCGTGACTTCTTCATGCCTTCAAAATTAGTCTCACCTGGATGACTCCTATACTACGTTCAGCTGCCAGCATTAAGTATAACCTTGGCTGTCTCTGGAATGCACTGATGGATACCAATAATGTTGGCATCTTCTTAATCATCCCTAATGCCTCAGCTCCAGCTGACCAGTATTAATTGAGTAAATAAAGGGATGGTTTTACTTCAGAGATGCGGGGGTCTCTTATAAATTACAGATGATTCGTAATTCAAAACAGCAAACAGCCCCCGATAAGAGTTTAAACTTTCCTTTGAAACTTTGTAAGGCAGGCCTCCATCCTCGGCACACGATCCAACAGAACAGCCCACTGAGCTCTCACAACTCAATGAATGGCTGTTCAAGCCCAGAAGTCCAAAGTCTTTTCACAACCGCTCCCATCCCCCTCCACCAAAGAACCAACATGGTCATGTCTGTCACAGCAATACCCTACGATCCTGGCACCAATGTCTGTCTCAGAGTTTCCATTGCTGTGGTGCGACACCATGACCAAAAGCAAACCGGGGAGGAAAGGATTTATTTCACGTACATGTGCAGGCAACAGCTCATCACTGGAGGAAGTCAGAGCAGGAATTCAAGCAGGGCAGGAACGTGGACACAAGGGCTGATGCAGAGGCCACCGAGGACTGCTGCTTGCTGACTTGCTTAGCCTGCTTTCTTATAGAACACAGGGGGACTAGGCCTGGACACACCCACAATGAGCTGAGCCCTCCCACATCAATCATTAATTAAGAAAATGCCCTCACCTGGATCTTATGGAGGCATTTTTCTTGATTGAGGTTCCTTTCTTTTAGATAACACTAGCTTGTGTCGACTTGACACCTAGGGCACCAAGAAATACTAAAGAATGTAGAACACTTCCAAAAACTAGCGAGAGGCTGTGGAGTTCTTCCTAGAGCCTCTGGGGCAGCAAGGCCTTAACGATACCTTGATTTTAGATTCTAGATTTGGTCTGCAGAACTGTGGAAGAATAGACTTCCATTGCTTTAAGCCACCTTATTTCTAGTGTACATTGAGTATGCCTAATCTCGGGGTACAAAAAAAGCTTTCAAATCCAAAACATTGTGAGTACCGCTTTGACCCCACAAGTGGAAAAACGCCACACTCAACCTCATGTGACATTTCAGTCAGAATATGGGCGCACAAATATGTCTAAAACCGCCTTCAGATTATGTATGTACAGGAGATAGACAACGCAAGGGAGCTTCATGCTTAGCCTCTAGGCCCACGCCCAAGAAACTTGATTATGTTTATACAAACACTCCAAAAATCTGAAAAAAAAAATGCTGGCCTGACATACTTCTGTTCCCAAGAATTTTTGAGGGTGATCCTCAGCTTGTCCTTTGTCACAGCAGTCCTAGGAAGCTGACATGCTTTGGTTGAGATCCATGACATTCGTGTCAGATCCTGAAATTATGTCTTCACTTGTTATCTGTCCCCTCCATTTGACTATGAAGATCAGAAAGACTTACAGCCCTGGCCACGGTAAACCACCCTCCCTCTGGACTGTCCTCACCCTGCTGACAGCCAGCTCTCCCTGTGTCTTGCTCTCAGACTAATGTCTTGATTGGCACTAAGTATAGAAGAGAGTTTTATCTGTCAAACACACAGGCAAAGACCCTACATGCCCTGAAACATCTGTTAATTGAACTTGTAAGCAAAGCCATATTTCACGATTATTTGTTTATATAGAGATTTCTGGTTTACTGCCTTTTTTTCAAGGAGCACATTGACCCAAGAAAGTGACCCTTGCTGGTGGGCCATGGTCACTGTCTCGTTCTCCTGATCTTCTCAGAGACCTAGTTTCCCCCTCTCATGGCTTGATGAATCTTTTTAGTGTTCTCAGAAAATTCTTTTATGAGATACAAAATAAGCCTGTGTTGATAACCCTGTATAGATAAAAGGGCATGTGTAGGTAAATAAAGGTACATTAACAAATCAACATGCATACTCAGCACTTGCTCCTGACGTTAAGTATACATATATAGATGATAAGACGTTAGTAGGTGAGCATGGGGTTGGCTCAGAAGCTAAGAGTTTTGAGTTCAATTCCCAACAACTGCAAGGTGGTTCACAACCATCTAAATTGAGATCTGGTGCCCTCTTCTGGCCTGCAGACATACATGCAGGCACAACACGGTGTACTTGATGAATAAACAATCATTTTTTAAAAAAAGAAGTTAGTAGGTGACTGCAATTTTATTCTTTACAATGTGAATATGGCAGTGCAACACCGGACAGAAATGCTAGCGAGCGATACTGTGATTAGTGCCACAGTAACTGGGGTCTTGGCCTGTTTATTCATTGCTTTCCAACCTTAATTTCACCGAATGGGTAGACTAGGTGGTTTTGTGGCTCCTTCTCATCATGAAGAGAAATAACATTATTTTGCAAAATGTGATAATTTTAGAATTTGGAAAGGCCAGTGCCACTAAGTATTTCAGATGTCCCCTCCATGCAGAAAAGGTTCTCTCCCAGGTGTAATCACAAAACTTACAGGCTCCGGGACAATTAGAGTCAGAGCCTGTGCCTGTAGTTGGTGCTGGAAGGACCTCCTAATCTGCCAATCACAGAGCAGCACTGCAAGAACTTCTTGTATATTCACCGGCATTGGTTGTTCCTGCTCCCTCCCTGTCACCACCCCAGGATTCAAAACAAACAAATAAACATTCTTGATAGGGTTAAGAGAACAGTTATATATCTTTTCAGTCGATATGCTCAACATTTTGTCCATGGCCTATGACATCATATATGTCTATAAGTTTAAAGACAAAACCCACAGTCTATCCATTACTAATTACTAAGTATTTGACCTGATTTGCACTTTCTGTGGCCGGCTCATAACTGTTTATTGCTTGTATGAGTCGCAGTTTATTCAAAGAGATGCTGATTCCTTTAGACAAATGCTTGCTGTACTTCACACACTCCGATCCATGCTGGCTGAAGTCAGTCCTGAGCCTCTCCAACTAGCATCTTGGGTATTCACCAAGTGAATGTATGGTTTGAAGTTATTTTGCCTGGTTGGTCTTCTGCCCTATTAAAAACAATACCAAATACTCCATTTCCACCATTTTAGCAGTCAGATACGAGGACCTGCCAGGAACATTTAAATACTGTGCTGTGTAAACTGAGCTCACGCCAGTGTTTCCCTGGGCAAAAAGGAATTACTGTCCCCTCCTGGATGCTCTGCTAAACCGGGCTCTGTCCTTAAGGAGCCCATGCAGTGCCGTAGGCTACTGCCACCGTCTGTAGTTTCAGAGGATGGAGAGGATTGAAGAATAGATCAAACACAAGCCAGGTTGCGCTGACTCCAGGGTGAGGTTGCCTAACAGCAAAATCTGCTTTTTAATCAAATCTGAGTGAATTTGTGCCAGTAGCTGAGGGATTTTAAGGAAGCCCTGAAGTCAGCAGAATATCACCAGATGAAAGATATACTATGCAAACACCAACAATTAGGTGAAAAATAGCACAAATACAATAATTAGCAGTAATACGCATATATGTCATTTATATATAAAACAGTACGCGCATGCATGCACATATACGTGACAATAAAGCCTGATCCAATGGTCATACATCTACACAACAGGATGATCCTGGGGCAGGCACACATCTCAAAATGCATTTTTAAAGTGATGCAATGATTGGTGAAATGGCTCATGGAGTAAAAATACAGCCCCCTGAATCTGAGAGCTTGGGTTCCATTCCCTACAGGTTGTCTGTTGATCGCCTCATGTCTGCTGTTGTGGCATACATACGCCCAAACATACACAAACACACATACAATAAACGTAATGTAAAAAAATTAAGTGATGCAAGGCCCTTCTATGTGGTACACTAAAAGAAAAAAAAAAGTTTTCCCACCCATCCGTCCATTTATACGGAAAATATAGCTGCGGCGTAGTTTTTAAAAAATTGTGGTTTAACACAAAATTTTGTTGTTGTTATTAAAGACTAGGCTAACCTTGCAAGATTTTAGATCAAGTTGGTATACAAAAAGAAAAAACTAAACAAACAGAACAAGGCTACAAAGGAAAAGGAGGACACAGGGAGTTTTCCACAAGAAATGTTTTGCTTAGGAGGCACTGGCTCTCAGGGGCGATGAAACGCGGTTTGAAGGTGGAAGCAATCCACCTCAGCCGCGCCATCAGACCGACACGTTGACACAAGGGGCTGGACCAGGCTCTGGTGGGGATGGTGGATTTGATCGCCTATCGTTTCCCGGTAAGGCTAGATAAGTTCAGATGGGCTCTTAAGGGTCAGAATAAGGCCACCTTCCCAGCGAGTTCACCAGGGGCTGGAGGATGGAAGGGAGGGGACCCTTCTGGCACCGGATGATGACCACCAGTGCCTGAGCAGATCCCTAAACCCGAAAGTAAGAGGAGTCGCTAGAGGAATCTCGGGGACTGTGGGTTCTGGGCAAAGGCGGACAGAAGCCAGATTCTACCCGGCTCAGAGTCACTCACCATCTTCCAGAGCTTCGTGCACCAACAGAAGTCCGAGCAGCAGCCAAACCTTCATCTTCAGGGCTGGTGACCTGCAGAGTAGTTCGGGACTGCAGACGGCGCGGCAGACTGCTCAGGGCAGGGCAGGGGCACAGAGGGAGGCGGCGCCTGGGACATCACAGCTGGAGGATTCAGTTTCACCAGAGAAAACACAATTTCGGAAAAAAGTAGGAGAAAAAAAATGTAGATTAAAAAAAAAAAAA
This sequence comes from Acomys russatus, assembly GCF_903995435.1. Classification (NCBI taxonomy): domain Eukaryota; kingdom Metazoa; phylum Chordata; class Mammalia; order Rodentia; family Muridae; genus Acomys; species Acomys russatus. The sequence goes on along the minus strand of NC_067163.1, from coordinate 30,188,587 downwards.
AATCCCCGTGTAATGTGATCTCTCCTGCCCCCTGGTGGATTGATGAAGAATGGCGCTACTACAAAGCTCTGGGAAGACTAAACGAATGTCATGCTTTGATTTTCTCCAGTGTTGATGTTTTGACTAAAGTTTTGTTTTGACATAACTTTCTTATGGCTGCTTTCTAGGAAGGGCGTCACTTCCCCAAGTTATTAAACTTCCATACATTATTTTCATCTAAAGTCTTTACAATTTTGATGTTTATATTTGATCTTTAAAGGTACCTACAATTAATTTTCCTAAGTGACAGTTTAGAAGTCTGATTTTCCTTGTTTCTGCATTTCAGATGGTAATAGCTATATCATTTGCACCTTTTCTGATCTTTCTGCATTTGCTTAGGAATGTTTATGACAAACGGAGATGGTTCTGTTTCTCTCCTACCTCATTCCATTCATCCTGCGTATGACATCGTCCCACCCTGCATCCCACCCTGCATCCTTCATCATTCATACATGGTACATTTTGTTCCCCTCCCATTGACGAGGGATGCGACTCGTCACTGTTCCTTTGCTGATTATCTGTGTCCACTCTCTCTTCCAGGTAAAACTGGAACCAGCTTGTCAATCTCCATATGCGCATAACTGCATTTTAATTGCGAGTGCACTGAACCTACACATCGGAGGAAAATAAAGCATAGTCATAATGGTGACTGAGTCTTCCCACCCAGGAAGGTCCTAACGGTATATAGCTTTCCATTTCTTCAGGTACATGTTACATCCCCATTACATTTTCTGAGTGCTTAAGGCTAGTATTTAGAAAATAATGTTGGAAATCTGAGTTCCCAAATTATTTTACACTTTAGCTAAATTTGGACTGGCTAAATATGTGATGTGATGAGATGTGGGGTGTGTGTGTGTGTGTGTGTGTGTGTGTGTGTGTGTGTGTGGTGTGTGTGTATTAGAGAAAGTCTATGCATGTAGGCACATACACTCTTATGTAGATGCATAGTTACATGGGTTTCCCCCACATAAGCCCTACATGTTGTTAGGATTATTTCTTCTTCTTCTTCTTCTTCTTCTTCTTCTTCTTCTTCTTCTTCTTCTTCTTCTTCTTCTTCTTCTTCTTCTTCTTCTTCTTTCTTCTGGTTTGTTTTGTTATTGCCAATACAACTTCTCTCATTACAGTTTCAAATTGTTTAAAACAACATTGGAACTCCATTTTCCCAAGCCTGCTCTAGCTTACGTAAACTTGATTAGTTATATACAGGTTTTTAAACTCTTCCTAGGTTGTATTATGTGCCAAATTGTGTCTTTCCCCAAATTTGCCCTTGAAATTACTCAGCACCTCAGCAGAATGTGGTTGTGTCTGGAGAGAGTTAGCAAACCAGTCTAATTTGACAAGCTAGTTTAATTTAACAAAGTAGTTAAATTAAAACGAGGCCATTGGGTTGGGCCTCAATGAAGCATTTCTGGAAAGAACACACTGAGAGCAAATTTGGACTCTGACACAGGCATATTAGGATGACCATGTAAACCACAGATGTAGGAAAAGCCAGACCTCAGAGGAAACCAGCTCTGCTGTGCCTTGGTCTCAGACACCCATGTCTAGGCGAGACTAGATCTCTGCTGTGGAAGCGCCTGGGTCTGTGGTGCTCAGTGATGGCAGTCCTAGGAAACCAGTCCAGGGGTCTGTGTTAGCATGGGACCAGGGTTACAAAAAGTAAGTGCTCTTTTTAGGACGTGTAGCTGTCTAACTACAAGGATTATTAACCTTGAATGAGATGATCTAGTTGTAGTTTCAGTGCGTTTTATCTCACCATTAGAAGCCCACATGTTTTGTTTCTGAGAAATATTTTCATTATTAGTTTCTCTGTGTTGCTTTTTTCCTTTATTTTTCCAATAATTGTTGTAATATTAGCCAACAAATGTGCATGTTATCCTGTGGCTCAAAGTCAAACACAGCTTGAAGCCTGGTTCCCTAAGATCTGATTAAGTTTTGTCTGTTTATTGCCTATCTGCTTATATAAGTGAATTTACTTTTCTAGTTTTCAAGCAATTACATTACTGGTGATACTTTTTCTTTATTTATTATCTATCCCCTGCCTGCCTGTTTCTGCTACTTCACACTTGATTTCCTACCAATTCTCTAAATCCATGAGATGAACAACCAGGGGACCACACTTCATCCTTCTCGGGACACACATGTCACATCTCACACCTCTCAGGAACCAGCTCCTTTCCTGTGTTCACACAGCAGAAGGCGAGTCACAGACACTACCTGTAGAAACTGTTCCAGGGAGCCACTGGTACACCTGAGGAGACATGGTATACGCACAGTGCCTGAATGGTCCATTTTTCTCAGAAAAGCAAGACTACAGCGGCTTCTCCTCCTCCTCCTATTCTTCTCATACAATACATCCAATCTGCAGCCTCCCCTCCCTCCTCCTCCCAGTTCTCTCCCACATCTCCCCTCTCCTCCAGATCCACTCTGCCTGTTTCCCTTCAGAAAAGAGCAGGCCTCCCAGGGATAACTTGTAACAACTTGTAACTTGTAACAAGTTGCAAGAAGACTAGGCACAAACCCTCATCACATCAAGGCTGGAGGAGGCAATGCAGTAGGAGGAAAAGAGTCAGAGATACCTCCTACTTTCATTGGAGTCACGCAAACACCCCAAGTTAAGCAACCACAGAATATATGCAGAGTGCCTAGCGCAGGTGACACACGCAGGCTCTGTGATTGTCACTCCCGTTTCTGTAAGCACCTATGAGTCCTGCTTACTTGATCCTGTGGGCTGGGTTCTGGTGATGCTCTTGACCCCTCTGACTCCTACAATTCTTTTTCCTCCTCCTCCAATTCTTCTTCCGCCTTCTCCTCCTCTTCTGCATGGTTCCCCAAGTTCTGCCTAATGTTTTTGGCTGTGGGTCTCTGCATCTACTCCCACCAGCTGCTGGAGAAATCCTGACGGCTATTAGGAGTACAGCAGGTTGTTGTATGGGCTTAACAAATGAAGAACGAGAGTGGTAACAACCCTAGCCCTAACCCAAGTGACTTTGTGAAGTACTTTGTGGACACTCAAACAGAGACCACAGTCCCCCAGCAGTACAGACTCTGAAGCCTAAGACACATGAGGGCTCTAGGTCACTTTGAGGAGCTGTGCATAGTGGCGCTCACCTATAGACCCAACCACTCAGGAATCAGGAACTAATAGGGTCTCCTGAGTCTAAGTTCAAGGCCTACCTCTGCAACATAGTGAAACCTCCACCGCAAACAAAACAAAAGCCCTACTGAAGAGGCTTCATACCTATCCAATTATTTGTATATATAAGTGGTGTGTGTGTGTGTGTGTGTGTGTGTGTGTGTGTGTGTGTGTGTGTAACTTGCCATTTGTTAACCAATTGGTGTACTCCTTCCTGGGGGGAGACTCAAGAGGAACTAGTGAGCTACCCAAAGGAACTTTACAATTAAACGAAGTGATCTGTAACTTAAACCACTTACAATCAATCATGTTAGAAGCTCTTTGAGCTGCACTCTCCCCCCCTTTCCTTTAGGTAGAGTTGTTATTTGAAAATGTTTATCTACTAGGCTGTAAGAAATTAGTAACATTTCCACTTACATTCTTACATTGCAAACGGGGTATTAAATGGCCCCAAGTGCTCATGCACTAAAGGTCTGGTCCCTAAGTGTTGACGCTACCGAGAGCGACTGGATAACCAAGGTACTGACTTTAGCAATGGCTTAACCTATTGAGAAGTTAGTAGATGAACGGACTGCCTATTAGGAGGTGGATTCTGGTTAAGGAAGTGGGTCATTGTGGATGCCTTTGCTTGGTTCTTTCTCTTAGCTCCCTGGAGCAGCTTGTCCTCTGTCACCCTTTTCTTCCATGATGTGTATACAGACCCAGAAACTTAGCCAAGGGTGGATTGAAACCTCAAAAGCCATGGGCCAAAATGGCTCTCTTCCTATCATGTGTTTTGTGTGAATGCATGTGTGACGTGCATTTAGAGGCAGATGAACACAGGAGTGCTTTCTTCTCTCTCGTCACCACAGTTTTGAGGTAGTCTTTCCTGGAGCCCCAAGATTGCCATTTAGGTTAGATCAGTGACTTCCCAGGACCTGCCCAGCTCCACCCAAAGCATTACCTCCAGCTCTGGGATTACAGGCACATGAGGCCATGCCTAGCTTTTACATGGATGCCAGAAATTTGAACTTGGGTCCTCCTCTTACCCACCAAACTATTTCCACACACTCTTATTTTGCTAGTGATGGGACATACGCCGAGGAGCTCCCCAAAGACCAATGCCAAAGTGACTGGTCCATGTAATAGCAGTTGAAATGGTAACCTGAGACAATGGGATCTTGGGGTGGCATGCTTCAAAACCAGCTGATTATTTTCATTATGTATCATGAGGACTAAAGTTTTGTGAATGTTTCTCTTCTCTCATAAGAGTTGGAAGTCACAGTGATGGGCCTTGGAGTATTATAAAATAATATAAAGTAGACTACATTGTGCTTTGAGCCTGAAAGGTCCTTAAATTCAGAAAACAAATATTCCCCAAACTTAAGTGAGTATGAAATGTGGGTTTTTGTTTTGTATGATACACATGCACACTAAGTTATTGTAAGTCATATTAAGGTTTATTTAAAAACACATGGTTACATTATAAAGTATATATTACAACAGTTAAAGCAGCAATATTTTTTTTTTTACAAATTCTAAAAAAGAGTCCAACTTTCTATGTAAAAAGGAACAGCAATTATAATTAGAAACATCAAAATTAGCTACTAAAACAACATGTATTTCCATTTGCACAAGTACTTACAATAGGGTACATGTAGGGTTTTACAGAAATAAAAGTTCTAGATAGTTTTAGGCCTCTATGCACAAATGCTATTCAATGTACCAATGACAAAACAAAGGAATAAAATGACTTGGCACTGCTAGTGGACAAGATGCTAATGAACAAAGATGGGCCTAGCAATGTGGTGTGGGCACAGAAGTCCACCCTGCTGGCAGTATGTGGCTTTTTACCATCAGAGTCTTGGCCATGTACTTCTGCCCCCCCCCCCCTTGGGGCTATGTACCTGCAGGAAATACAGCAGGCCAGGCCCAAGACATAGCCACTCCCTTTACGGGTCACAGATATTCCTTGGTCCTTATTCATCTTAACATACTCATGAGATATTTGGAACTAGAGTTAAGGATCCCAGATGACCTTATATTTATTAGAAGTCCTTTATTTCCTACCCTACCCCATTATAAAAAAAAAAAACTGCCGTAGAGTAACAACAGACACCCGCACACTGCTGGCTGCCTGGCTGTGACATCAGACTGGGGTCCTGGGCAATCTCTATGGGGTGTCAGTGGTCAGAAAGGCTGCTTCGAGCCCAGAGATTGTGGCAATGGCTTCGGCCATGGGTTAGAACAGACAGGTACAGAGCTCCTGGCTAGTAGTTTTTAAATTGGGTTATGTCATAACAGAACACATTTGAAACTAGTAAGCCCAACCTGGGTAAATATAAGCAATCACAAATACTATAAAAGCCAACTCCTACGTTAGCAATACAAAGGTAGTAGCAGGCCTCTCAAAATCCACAAAGCTATCTTAAATTCTTTAAATATATGCATATAAGAAAAACAACATCTCAGCTAAACAATAAAGTCTAGCAGCCTTATTTTCACATCTATATCTAAGATGACCTTTGCTGGCTTTATTTACTACATGAATCTCAGTACTTTTCCTTGATAGGTAAAATAGAAAAACGTACAGAGCAGGCACTTCTTTGTAGAAGGCACTATTTTGGTACTAGCAAAAAGAACAGTTAACCTCATATCTCACCAGCCACAACCCCAGCACACCATGCGAATGTGAACCCTCCATGATGAACAATCTAAGTCCAATCTTTTAAAGTGCTATTCAGATGTACTCTGAGGATTACCATGTCAAGTGTGCCCGAGCAATCCTTAGCACTGCTGCAAGGAAGCAGGAGCTGGGGTTTTAGTGCAACTTCAGCATCTGCGTAGCAATTTGGGGACACACTCCGATTTTTTTCTTACAGCCCCCTCTCCCTCCCTCCCTCCCTCCCTCCCCCCCCCCCCCCCCCCGCCCGTCCTGATGTAAGAAGGGAGAAGATAAAGTGCAGGCATTCCGAGTCCTTAGCACTGTGCAGCAATTACATTTCTTCACTTGTGCTAAACATTCATACTTATAAAACAGTTTAGTCACAATTCTGACTCACAGTGTTTTATTGGAAAACACTATGAACAACTACCTGCAAGCAGTCAGGACTTGGAAAAAATTTGGCCAAAATAAAAACTTTATAAAAATTAAAATTAGATAACTGTTTATTCTGTAGGAAGATGATTCGGAAGCTGGGAATTTGAAAATCAATTGCAGTTAGTACTACTAAAGTTAACGTACCAACATTAGTTTCAATGTTGATGTTAGATATTAATATTGATATGTATATATATATATTATTTTGGTTAGTTTTATTGACATTTTTATCACGAAGGAGAACAAGTTGAAGATATTTGAGTATATTTTGAATGTTCTAGTAATTTTTCCTCAGGAGTTTCTAAACTTGAGGTTTTATAATCAGCCTTTTAAATGTACGGTTGGCGTGACTTTTATGTGCTAATTCACAGGTCATCCTCCTTTGTAAAGAGGGTAAAGTTAAGGTGCTGTTGTGAGACAATCTCACTCAAAATACCAACCACACAGCTCTTGGTGTGAGGGACAAAGGCCATCCACGCTGCTTGCGCTGCTTGTGAGTGTGTAGCCATTTGAGATTCTGGGTCATTTGCTCGCTAGTCAAATCTATACAAAACATTTTGGTGATCCTAAACAACAGAGTAGGACATTCTGTTCAAAGTGTAATGAACTCAAGTGCAGGAGGACAGAGGTTTGGCAAAGAGCTGGTAGTGCTGGCAAAGCACACCCAGGGACAGGTGTGTCAGAAACAGTGCTCCAGAAGCAAACAAACAAGAACATCTCAAGGTCCTTACCCCTGCTCCATTCAGATTCCACAGCACCTGTCATAATATACTAGAGTTTAGTGACTCCATATTAGAAACACGATAAATATGTCTTAAGGAATCTAATAGAAAACATATATAAAATTGTGTATTTTAAAATAGCTTAAAATCTAAATTATCTATCAATATAAAACATTAATCTCTCTCCACACCAATTGGGTTTTTACCTATGTAACAATGTCATATCCAAAGCTCACCATAAACCCAACTTATTTACACGCTGATAGCCAAGCACCCCTCCAAGTATACATCACACATACATATGTCAATGTGTTTATAAACCTTATATACATACAGGCATGCTTATCCATTTGGAGCTTCACAGAAAAAAAAAAAAAAAAAAAAAAAAAAAAAAAAAGAGCGTGGTGAATGACAAAGCCTCTCTTCACAGATATTCGTGTTTCCAACATGTTTCAGTGTGAACATTCTGAACTCGCTTCTGCTCCTAACTGAACGCAGTGGGCACAATCATTCTAGGTTGCTTTACATAAGCCAAATGAATCCGTTTTTGTCACACTAAGAGATTCAGGCATTTATACATAGAACTTCTCACATTTCACATGGGAAGGGCACTGCTGTAATAGCAAGAACTTTTAATCAAAATATTTTGAGAAATTTTTTACACAAGTATAGTATTCTGATCATTTCTACCCTCCTATTTCCCCTCCAATTCCCCCTACTCCCTATCAGATCCATAATCGCTTCTTTATTATTGTTATTTGTATTTATGTGTGTGTCTCTCTCTGTGTATGTTTCTTTGTGGGGTGTGTGTGTGTAACCTACTTAGTCCACTTACTATTTGCTTGTATGTACAGGTGTTGACTGCTGTACTTGGGGTTAAAAAAGCTATCATGGGGCTCATCCCTGACTCTCTCTCTGAGCAGCCATTAATGACAGCAAACATTCCTGATCATGCCTACAGTCTTTCCCACACTACATTAGCCCTTGCCGATCCCACCCCACCTCTGTAGTGAAGCAAGCAGTTGGAAAGAGTGTCTGGCCTTTAGATTTTAATCACATGCACCCTGGAAATTTTGGAATGTCAGAACTAAGTTCCAGGTCAGGGTGGCATCCCTGACAGCCAGGAACCCAGACCAAAAAGACTGCAACTTGCTTTTAAACAGCACCAATAAAATAAATGATCTCTTAGAAGAACTATGAGAAGACTAGGATTCTTGGTAACACACAGTCTCCTGGGAGCGCCACACCTGTGTAAGTGTCTAGCCTCTACGTTTATCAAATAAGCCATTTATTTATTCAAAATTCATTCATGAGGAATAAAAAGGGTTGGAGATTTATAACACACTATTAGATATAAAAGTTTAATCATATACAAAGGTCACTGTGTTTTTAAATTCAGTTTGGTTATTTAGCTTGAAGTTTTAAATGACTGTGTTCTGAAAGTAATTGATGATCTATTGTTAATAAGCTTAGTGTGGTTCTTTAAAAGCAAGTGAAATAAGAAGTGCTAAATGGCCAGGCAGTGGTGGTGGTTCACACCTTTAACCCCAGCACTTGGGAGGCAGATGCAGGTGGATCTCTGTGAGTTCAAGGCCAGCCTGGTCTACAGAGTGAGTTCCAGGGCAACATAGAGATACCCTTTCTTGAAAGACAAACAAACAAACAAACAAACAAACCACCCCACCCCCTAAAACAGCAACAACCCGCCCCCACCAAAGTGCTAAATGATGGGATGGGACAGGGGGGAGATCTCTAAATATTTCTGAAACTATCAGAGATAAATTAGGTCTAAAAATCCTTAAACTGGGCCCCAATGCTTTGTGACACTGGACTAAAAGCATTTCCTACACTCCATTGTATTTTTTTTTATATTAGTAAGGATAGAACTTGCTACCAAGCCCATTTCCATCCAGATCAGAGAAAATATCAGAAAAAAAAAAAAAAAAAAGCCCGAGTTGTGCGCTGGATGAGGTGGCAGGTGCTGAGCTATGGTCAGGTATTACATAATGGAAAAGAACCTGAACCACTAGACCCAATGTGCGCTATGGGGGCTTCTACTGTCTTCATTCTCTTTTCAAAACAGGAAATGTATCCAAGCATCTGTCTAAGCCTCTGCGGAGACTACTTCATTCTCTGGCTTAAAGGGTCCCAAGGAGGCCATAGTATCTGTCCTGCGCCCTTGATGGTGGGGGGTGGTGGTGGGGGACAGCACATCACTAACAGCAGGAAGGAAGTGTTATATTTAAGTACCAAGGCTCTTCAGCCTGTCATACAGAAGAAGCAAGAACCCTCCCTGGCTCTTTTAGAAAACCGTCTTAGCAAGGAGGAGAAGAAAACATGTCATTATAATTTACAGAAAGGGCTCATTCCTTACCCCATCCCTCACCACCATTAAACGTGACAGGTGGCAGCACTTTTAGTTATTTCCAAATTAACAATCATACACCTAATAAGGAAAACCACTGCTATTTCCTCAACCACCCAGGACATACACAAAATACATCTCTACTCAGCAATATACTGTATATTAGTATGTATGCCACCAATTACAACACTGGAATAGCGTCAGCATTAGTAGTAAAATCTGGCGACATTTAACACTCACATTCCCAAAAATACATGTATGCACACGGACACATTGTTTTGGGGATACTCATCACTGAGGAGCACCCTCAGTCTGTTCCCCCACAACACACACATAATTCACCATCCGAGGAGAAGCTGTCTAGAGGAGGAAGTGTAAGTTAGGTGAACCACGTCTGCAGCAAACCCATGACAACCAAACACGATGGTGACGCCTGCCGTAGTTTTACTCATTGTAAGACACGTGTGGTAAGATGGGGGCAGGGGGCAACATCAGCATTCACTTGTCTTTTCGTGAAATATGAAAGGCAAGCTGAGGTTTCTTTGGTGATGGTCATTTGCTTGCATGGCAGATTTTTCTTCTGTTGCTGCTGGGATGTTGTCTGAGTAAGCATCTTCATCATCTTCTTCATCCCTGGGGTTACCCTCCAAGCTGTGCCTGATGCCATAAGCGAAGTAAATCAGAAAGCCTTTGGGGAGAGAGAGCACACGAATGTGTTAGGAAATGTTTTATTTAATGCGGGGTCGTCTGATACAGTAAGTCTCCCCCTTTCTTTCTGTGGAACCTTAGGAAATTATCCACATGGATATGGTTTCAGGGCTGACCATGCTGCACTGGACAGCCAATAAGGGGCTCATCCCTAGGACAGGCTAATTCCTCTTCCTGCAGTCAATAGTTGTTGCTCTAGAGGCTATCAACTTGAGAGTATTGTGTCTGTGCGAGATGGAATAGGACAGCTTAGAGGCAGGTGCCTGGATGGGGCTGGAGGGAGGAAATGGAGGAGGGAAAAGTCATGTAATTATATTTCAACTTAAAACATACTTAAATAAAAAAATTTAAAGCCTGTAAAAAGAAAAAATAGAATGTGAAAGTAAGATGTCACACAGATCTCCTATCCAGATAGAAAGCACCTCTACATTTGTGACACCCCAACCCCGTAGAATGTATTTTTTTTTCTCTCAACAAATATTTTCAGACAACAGTTATGTGGAAATTTTCTACTTATGTTTCAAACCTCAACAGATTAACTTTAAGCAGAATGATAGGTGAGGCAGAGGCTCACACCACACACACACGAAACCCTAGCAGTGGACTATCAGAGTGATGGTCAGGTAGTTTGGAACGTATGCCCTGTGTTCACAATGGACAGAGACATCCTTCTGCCTGTTATTGTCAAATAGGACAGCTAAGGCCTGAGCATAAAATGGCTGTCAATAGCTATGCTGACTGTGGATAACGGAGGCAATGTTTTAAATATCCTTAGGAGAGAATAACCTTTAAGTATGTATCTTGCCATGCTTTAGTGCTATTTTACAAAGCCGAGGAAGAGTTTGGGGTTGTTATGGTGACTTTTTGAGGGCTTCATTTTCCCATTCATAAGTTGGAGAAAATAAAACCCGTGTGAACTCCAGGATCACTGAGAGATCTGAAGTAAAAACAGCCTCTGAAGGGCTGTGGAATGTGGCGAAGGGATAGAGGCCCGGGGCAGTATATCTGAGGCCTGGATTGAATCCTCAGAACAAAAGAAAATAAGAAAGGAAAGAAAAAGAAAGAAAAGGTATCTGAAACCAAGGAGAAAGTAAATGTTGAGGTATTCTATGAAGTCGGAATGGAAGGAGATTAACGCAGCTTCTAGTTTTAGAAAGGGAGAAGGCACATTCCTGTATCCACAGCCCACAAAGCAAGGTGAACCAAAGCCCAGAAATGTAAGGCATTATTGCAAGACCTACCAAAGACCATCCAGATGCTGAATCTGACCCATGTGTCCGCACTTAACTGGACCATCAAGTAAATGTTGACCAGGATGCTGAAGGCCGGCAGAAATGGTAAGAACGGGACCTATGGGAAGAAGCATCCTCTGAATACTGTATTACTGTGAGAGCGAGTTCTCCAAGTTATCTCGAAGCACTGCCAGCATCTGACTCTTAGTCACACTGTGTCACTAAGTTCACAGTGTCATAAAGGACAACATGAGTAAACGCCATTCCTATAGAGACTAGTGAGAGGAAAGTCAGCTTTCACATTACTTGGGGAAGCTGAAAGGAATGGTAGCACATGCAGACAAGATACCATGGGCCTTAGGCGTCAAGTGTAGCTTAGAGTTTCCTGGTCTCATTAGGCCATCAGCAGGAAACGCTTCTGGAACTCTAGGTACATATAGCATCCCGGGGGACCCTTCCAGGAAGTGCTGCTTATAGTCAGCCTCCTCCTAGCTCCAGTGGGGCAGGACAATTTAATCTGCAGAGGGAGGCACTTGGTGGGAATAAATCCTCACAAGAGGGTAGCAAATTTTCTGAAAATAAAATTCTGAAATGATTTTCCTTCATTTCTATTATTTAATCTTAATTTTTAATTTTTAGTGCTCGGGATTAAACCGAGAATGCCATGAATTTATGATACAATATACTGTTCAACACAAGATTTGTACACTGTATGTATATAAGCATGTATGTACATATGTATGCATGTACGTATGTATGCATGCATGTATACAGCTCAAATACTGTGACTAAAAGGAATTCATCACAGAACTTGGACACTACTGTTCACTGCTTATGTGTGTTCAGACAAATGAAACAAACACAGAAAACATGCAGAGGAAGCGTACATAACAATTAGGATTTCTAACTATGATCTCGCATACCATGAAGGCCACTTTTTGCTGATTCTGTGGCTGCCTCCGAATGGCCAGGATGACGACAGTGCAGAGGACCAGAAACAGGGCAAGAAGCGCCAGGCTCCAGGCTTCCAGTCTGGCGATAGCCTGGACTCCATACGTGGTTAGAATACTCAAGCCCAAGATGAGAAAGGCTGTGGTGGTCAGGGCACAAAGCAGAGTCAGTGCACAGCCTTCCCTCATATTGCTTAGTTCTGGTCATCTACCCTGGTCTAGCATCACATTCTTTATATTCTACTTTGCCATAGAGACTCCTCACTTCTTTCTTCACTGGGAAAAAGAGACAGTTCACGTCAGCCATCTAAGGATCATGTACATGCTCTCATGTCTGTCTTCTTAGTAGCAACCTCGCCATTTGGCCCAGACACCTTGCTTTGTCTGTCATGTGACCAGAGGTCCTCATTTCCTATTTGCAGATTATATGGATAGATGTTTTTGATGCAGTACAGCCTCCATTTTTTTTTCAAACGAGAAATGGCCACTTTGCCTTTGCAAAGCCATTATGAAGGTTATTGGTTAACGAAAACAAATGACATCATCATGTGATCTGAATCTTTTCCCCCTATTCCAGGCAATGATGCCAGGCCTCTTCTGATCATCAAGTATGTGGTAAAAGCCCCTCCTACTCACTCTCGGAGAAACCTGCTCTGCCCTAGTTTGCCATGATCGTAGTGTACAATCCTCAAGAGCAAGGGCAGTCTGCCTCACCACCCCAAGTGCCCAGCACAGGGCTCAGCATACAGAAAACAGCCAGTGGATAACACTAAACACATGGATGATTAGGCATCTTTTCTATATTGCTTCCCAATACCATCGGGGCCAGTTTTGTTACTTGGCCTGATTCTTAAACACAGGGAGCACCCTAAGCTAGTTTGTGTGATTCTGCTATGCTTACTACAGGAACTCCTTGCTTTTGTATGTGTATGTGTGACTGTGGGAACATGTGTGCCATAGTCTGTATGTGGAAGTCCAAAGATAATGTTGGACATTAGTTAACACCTTCCACCTTATTTGAGGCAGTGCCCTCTCCCCCCTCTCAACAAGGTTTCTCTATGTAGCCTTGCCTGTCCTAGACTCACTTCATAGACCAGGCTGGCCTGAAATTTACAGAGATCCACCTGCCTCTGCCTCCCGAGTGCTGGGGTTAAAGGCGTGCACACCACCACACCTGGCGAGGCAGTGTCTCTTATTTGCCAGTGTATACATCAAGGTCGCTGGCACTCAAGCATCTGGGGAGTTCTCTTTCTTCCTTTCATCTTGCCACAACCACGCCGGCATGACAGGCATGCGCTTCTCTATCCAGCGTCACATGGGTCTTGGAGACCCTTAACTCACAGCCTCACATTTGTGTAGCACGTGCTTTATCCACAGAGCCATCTCTACAGCTCATAAATCTTCCTCACAGTATAACATGACCTCAGCTACCATTATCTCTGTGAAATACAAATTTCACCTCTCAGGCCGCTAACATCCCCAGGCAGTGGGAGGCCTTGTCCTTTTCTTTCCACATACTCTGGTTCTACACACCCACACCTATCAGGCCTTCCAACATCTGCCGTGCAGACTTACCCAGGAATCCCACCAGAAAGCTCACGAGGGAAGCCGACTGTCGTGTGGGCAGAGCAGAGGGGCTGAAGAGGATTCGTAGGCTGAAACCCTGTCCTTGCAGCATGGTGACCTGGGACTCACTTTTCGAAGTCGCAGTGGTACATGATTCCAGAATTTCTTTCTCAGGGTTGTATTTGGGCTGTTCATAACACAAGCCAGGTTGGTACCTATGCCCAAATAAAATGTTGGTTGGTGTCTTTTTAATCTCATCGCCCAAAATGAAACTATTACTTTAAACTCTTTGGTGAGACTCTTTACAAAATCATAGTGTGTGCAGTCAGGTGACACTGCTCATGACTTCAACCCACCGTGTGCTGAACCTGGCCACAAACTTCTTCCATAAAACACCCACGTTAACTCTGGAGTCCCTCTTATTGCTGTTTAATTAGAATGCTAAACAGTAGATGCAAAAATAAATAAATAAATAAATAAATAAAGTTAAAATGAAAGATAGAGCACTTATGGCAACAGGATGGTATCTGAAGCCTCTGGAACCCAGTGGGATTGTGATTCATGAGAACAGTACAGAGACAGCTCCCACCTACGGATAGACACTTGTTGGCTTGGGGTTCAAAGGCTGCATCCTAGTCAGTTTCTGGCCATGTTTCTTCACTTCCAGCTGATTTATCTTGCTTCACCGAGATAAGCTCACTAAGCTCCTCAGGCACCTAACTACGTCCATCATTCGCCCTACTCTGCCACAGCCCCTCAGTGTATTGCCTGCTCCACTTCCTAGTACCTGCAGCCCTTGCTTATGTCAGAAATACTTCCCCTCTATGTAGAGAAACGCATTCACTAAGGAAAGCACACAAAGGAACACAGAAGGAAGGGGCAGCCACCCAATAGCTAATTAAGTATTTTAGCATTTTGATATCCATTCATCCTGGCGTGTATGCACACATAAATGCTCACCATTTATTAGTGTAAATTTATAATGCTATTGAAACCAATTCAAATGCTATAGCTTTGCATCTTACAATTGGAGTAGTTATCTATTTACTGAGATCTGTTTTTATCATAGATAAAGCCTTCATTACGTCCTTACTATACTGATGCTCAAGTCAGCTATGTGTTCATCCCACCTGTAGATCTACCTTTCTTGTGAGCATCCTTTACGTCTATCTGTTGATGTCTCCTTGGTAAGGTCTTTGTCACACATATTCGGTAGGTATAAATGTGTTGCCTTGGAAGAATATTCAGGATACATTGCTAATAAATGAAGACCGTACCATGTAGTAGTCAAGAACGGGGCGCTATTTGTCAGTCTTTTAGTATTTACAGTTCTAAAAATACAACACGTTTATATAGCTCCACACATTTTAATTAACTCCTTTGTAGACTGGGCCAAGCTAATGGTAAAGGCCAAAGTGTACTTGGTTCTTTTCTAAAGGCCAAGCTGGGTTCCCATAACTCATTACTGCTTTTAGTGGCCACAGCCTCCCACTTTGGTGAAACTGCTGGATCTCTGGAGGCCTTCGTATCTCTATTCCATATATCCCATCTGGCATACACCCTTCAGAAACAGCGGACACTTACCTGAGTATAAGCACACAGGCTGCGACCAGAGAGTAGGCCATGAGGGTCCCGATAGACATCATGTCCACAAGAGCCTTCAGGTCAAAGAGAAATGCCATCAAAGCTATTGGGAAACAGACAAAAAAGGTCAAACCAAAGGCAGTTGTCCACATAGGCAGGCACAACTGACTGACACTTTTCTAGTTTGGTACTAATAACAGGTCAAGGTCACAACATCATAAGATATAAATTGCTAACACTAAGACTTCAAAGCCCCCATCTCTTTGGAAAACACTAAATACATAGGCTTTTTATTATTTAAAACATACTTGGCTTGGCTAAGAGTGAAAATTTTATATTGCAGAATACTGTCTTTTGACATCTTCAAAGGTAAATAAACACTGCTAGGAAATGCCAGAAATTGCTTTTTAAAATCATTAGGAAAGTTCAGTTTTTGGTATATAAACTATATAATCACTTTAAATTCCACCTGTATCAAGTCATATACAACTCACGTAGAGTAAATGTTGCTCTAATCAAATTAAAGCCACATGCTCTGGAAGATTAGATGTGAGAGATCAACTTATGATCCTGTACACAAAATCCTAACAATGTTAAGAAGTAAAAATGCCTTAATATTAGCTGAATTTTCCACATAATACTCCCTATCCTTTGTAAACAGACAACACCATGTTCAATTTATATAGTGTGCTAGACCTCTTTACAAGTTTTATAGCCTATGAGCTCACTTTATCTTCAAGTTAATGATCCTAGCAGGCAGAGGATTTTTTTTTAGTTACAGAAAGTGGACAATATTTGACTATTTACTTAATTATTTACTTTAAAAAACCCAGCAACTTCCCTTGGTCTGCCTTGATAGGATTATTACTGTCTTATAGACAGATTGATGTAAGAAAGTTATAATGGTTAGACACCGGTGGAGCTTTCATGTCCCTACAAGCCCTCAGTGTGCCATCTTTTCTCTGAATACACACCACACACTTCACTCTGCAAATATTTCATTACTAACAAACTTATATAACAGATTATTAACATTTTAGTATGTTTGTAATGACTGCAGATAGCCAAACATTAATTACTCATATAAACTTTCTGATCTAAGTTTAAAATACAAATTTGGGTGTGAGAATGTAAAAATATTCTACTAGTGTAATGATACTTTAAATTATTATTGTCATTGTCTTATAATACTGTTAAAATACATTCTTCCCAAAGGAAGGAGAAGCTAAGTTATCTTTAAAATTCTAGATTCAAAGTAGAATCATTAATGGGAAAGATTTTGACTTTATGAGGAATTTTTATGACATGGCTTATCTTTTAACATCATAATGAGCTGCTTAATAAAAAGTGGACTTTAAGTCACCTAGAATACTGGTTCTCAACTTTCCTAATGATTAGACTCTTTAATACAGTTCCTCATGGTGTGGTGACCCCCCAAGCCATGAAACAGTTTCTTTGCTATTTCATTAATATAATTTTGTGGCTGTTATAAATTATAATATAAATATGTAATATTCAGGGTATCTGGCATGTGACCTCTGTGGGGTTGCGACCCACAAGTTGAGAACTTCTGACCTAGAAATATCTTCATTTTATGGGGGCAAAAATTTAAGCCTAAGAAAAATAAGTGATTTGATCTTCCAACATATGTCTCAAGTGGCAGATGAAGAAGATGTCTGCCAGGTAAAGTCACTCAGACAAATGCTTCCTGACCTGAAAGGAAAACCCAGCTGGATACGGAATAAAACATTCTCAATCCCAAATTCCCGGCACTTTATAGAGTCTCAACAAAGTCGAAGTGCTTATTTGAACAGCTATTCCTGAGGCAGTTCCACTTCATATAGCTGTAAAGCTTGCTACAGTCTTTCTCTTACTTCCTGAGTCAGGACCCTTAAGATCATTTTCTCAGTCTATACTATTCCTGGAAATTTCCGCATTCTCTAAGAATCTGGCCAGAGGTAGTTTACATGGATATCATAGCATGTCAAAAATGTAGGCTATCTAGATTCTGGGAGCAAAACCTACGTGTCCACATTACTAAAAGGCTGTGAATGAGGGCCGAGAGGGTGCAAGTCTAAGCCTGCTGGGCATGCATTCTGGGAGGAGAGGACATGAGCAACTTTAGATTATCTTGGCATTTCTCTTCTTACATTAGATTAAAGACTGGTAATGTTTAGCTTTTCAAAAATCCTGCCGTCGTTATTTTAAAATTAGTACTTCTAAAATTAGGCAATTATCCAACTGACATATTTTCCTGTGCGCAAACTACAATTTTATGTGCTCATACGTCAATTAGAAGAGGAATACCCAATACATAATGGAGTTAACAATGCTTTGCACATTTGTTAGATGCCCGAATGGTTAAGTAGTAAAATAATAGACTCCCTAATTAGTTAAGAATGAAATTTCAGTGTTTCACCATCACCATAATTGTAAGAGATTTATCCCAACACCAATACACAAATTTATCCATGATTTTGCCTTTAACTTACATGCATAGCATGCAGACCCATTTTATGTCCATGCATGCCCACAACACGTTTTAGTCCAATGATGGAGAAACCTGTGTTTGTAAGGCTTACCAGCAATGACCCCCGCAGTCAACGTGGCAGCAACGGGTGACTGCCTCTTACTCACTCTTGCAAGAAATCTAAACAGTAAGCCATCCCGGGCCATGGCAAACAGAATGCGGGGTAAGGGGAACATAGAACCCAGAAGACTAGAATAGAAAAATTCATAATCCAACGTGAGTTAAGTATTACTCTACCAGGGTACATATAGGTATACAAAGAAATAAAAATAGGAGAGTCACAGTTATTGAACTTTATGTTAATCAGAACAGAAAACCACCTGTCCACACTTTCCAGAGTTCTTGATGAAAATCGATCCCCCTTTTCTTAGTAAAAGCCAACTCTCTCACCTGCCACTGCACCCGACGACAAAGTAGCAATTATTGGTGTCTTCGTTTTGGAATTGATTTGAGCTAGACATTTGAAAAGCAACCCATCCTCCGCCATAGCATAGATTACACGAGGCATTGGGAAAATGGATCCAAGAAGACTGAGTAAAAAGCAGAGACATGCAGTATGGCAAACACATTCATGCAAGACCACACCCAGAACAGAAACACAGTGATTGTATGACACTCAGCATGACAGCTATGACCAAAGATTCCACAGCCTTAAAGTGAACCATGATTGGGCATTAAAACACATCTGCCGATAACGGCTATTGTGTTATGCTTTACTCTTGCAGATATTTGCTCAACCAAATTATAAGACTAAAAACAACATTGCAAGTCATTCGGTTCTATCCATGATTGTTACTGAATTAAAAATAAGTTAGACTTCACAAAATTAAATGAAGTATGAACCACGAAAATGTCTCAAGTGTTAATAATTCAGAAAACAAATTTCCCAAATTAACATGTAATTAAAAAGATTAATCAGTCTTATGTCACAGTAAGCCACCCATTATATAGTAATTATGAATTTTCATATTACCATGATTTTGCATTTTATAGTTTGATCTTTGATATATGTCGTTATCAAAATTATCAAGGTAAAGAATGGTTTAATTGGACATACTATAGGTTTAGTATATAGAAGGAGCTACAATTAAGTGTTAGTAACAGTGAGGCTTAATGTACAATTTTTTGCATAAGATAAATAGAATTATTTATGTTTATTGCTTGCACCATTCCATGTATGATTCAGTTGTAAAAGTAACTATGTAAGAAAAAGAGGTAAAATATGTGATATTAAAAGTCTGTGGGTGGCGACAAGCATGGTGGTTAATGCTTGAAACCTATTGACTGAGAAGCTGAGGCAGAGATTGCTGAACAGTTGAGGGTAGCCTAGACTTCACAGTGAGCACCAGGCCAACTGTGGCTACACAGCAAGACCTCATCTCTTAATCTGTTTTTTTTCATTAGAGAATGCGTTATTAGTTTTTGTCATCAAACCTCCAGAGAAAAGACCATACATATTTAAAACAGTGTGATATCCTTGCACGAATGGAAAAAAAAACTAAGTTTAACATTTCTAGATCAATATGGCTGTTGGTCTCTGTGCAACACCAACTCAACACAGTAAACTAAGAAACACTTTTCCCCCAAAGTTGACAGCATAGTTTAAGTTTCCAAAATTCTTATATACACGTAAGGACCAACCACAGGAGCATGCTCTGTATCAATGGTTGACACAGCCACAGGGGACTCTTTTCACTCCTTCAAGGATCATGGTGGCACAGTATCTTTACAGTTTGGAATTTAAACTATTGGAAATTCTTCATAATGAACTTCACCAAGAGCAGATAACTAAGAAACCCAAATAAATAATTCCTAAACTCACTTAGTAGTATCAGGACTGGAAACTAAAATGCTTTTGAAAGAAAAAATAAAATAAAAGCCACATTGATAAATCATATCG
The DNA here is from genome assembly GCF_903995435.1 of Acomys russatus. Classification (NCBI taxonomy): domain Eukaryota; kingdom Metazoa; phylum Chordata; class Mammalia; order Rodentia; family Muridae; genus Acomys; species Acomys russatus. Next base: position 30,168,776 of record NC_067163.1, on the reverse strand, counting down.
GAAAATAAAAGCTTTGGTCTTTGTGAGAACATTCTGCTATGATGTGTGGCATGAATGGTATGTTCTGCTTTGGGCATGTTAACTAGACGTATGAGACACTCTGGCAAGCCGGGATATGAGCTGTGACACATTAAATAAGTAGCTACTGAAAATCTGAACATTTGACACTCAAATCCCCCTTGTCTTTTTACATAAAGAATTTCTACTGGTAATTTCAGAATGGTAATATCTGTCTCTTGAATAAATTCATTCTGATCAGCACTAAAAGGAAAAAGGCCCAGTTTGTCACAGTTAGAAGCACATTTAGGGTTAAAAATGACACAGTGTGTGGCTACTAGTCCCAGACACACTATTGATTCATGGAGAATTGTCCAAAGTGTGACAACTATGTATATCTCCGACTGACTGAAACAATGCAGGCAATACTGATGCCGGTAGCATGACCAACCCAAAGGTGTCTAACATAACATGTGACTATGTGCGACACTGATATTTGTGAGTCCCAGTGCTATGCGCATTACTACTGAAGCTAATACTATCATTATCTTGGAGGGAAAAAAAACTGACTTAGCTGCTGATGGTCATGTTTTTGTAATCACTCTCTGACAGCAATTCTGGGAAAACTGTTCATTGAGCACATAGTTGTATAATGTGGTCCTCATGTTAGGATATTTTTAGCCTACATAAAATCAATCCTGTGGTAGCAGTGGCTAGGGCGTTGACCCTGGGCCTCCAGAATGCTAGTCAAGCATTCTACCACTGGACAACTCTTACAACCCACAAAGGCAAATGCGAAGGTGTTGGCTACACTTTGCAAGACCTGTAAGGGCCCCAGTCCCAAGGGCAGTGTGATGTACCTTGTTGATAAGGCGCACAGGGAGCCTGCAGCAACCACGTATTTGGCAGGACCCCATCCGACATATTCAAATGCAACAGGAAGAGGGCTTTTCTCATCCAGGAGGTAGTACGGCATCATAAGTGTTAAAGCTGCAGAAACCCCAAAATAGGCCATAAAGCAAACAAGCAAGGACGTCACTATCCCAATAGGAATAGCCTTTTGGGGATTCCGGACCTCTTCACCTAAGGAAATGCAAACAGAAGATTTGCAGGGTTAGTGAAGAGTTAGACAGGTGAGGAACTTCCTGTGGGCCAGAGCCTCCCTCTCCTAGGTGGCCATGCTACCCTGGTTTTGTCCCTTCTGTTTTCTCAGCGGTTCTATCTATTTCATATACAATTTTCCTTCTCTTTTTCAAGATACTTTGCTATTAACAAAAACGATATAAAGAGAAGAATGGAGTATCCAAGTCAGTTTCCTACTTGCAGAAAGGGGGAAAGCCCCATGAGCACTTTTAAGTGTTTAGGTCTGGACTGGCAGTTGATGTCACTTGGAAAACAGCTGCTCTGGTATTCTGTTACGCTTCTGAACTGGAAGGCATCAAATAAACTGATTTCATATATTTATATGAAACTGTAGATTCCATTAAAAAAAAATCAAAATATCCTTCTTACAAAGCTCTCCAAACACAGTCAATTATAAGGCTACGCAACTCGAAAGGTAGACAGACTCCGGGGTGAGGATTTTGTCCTTTGGGATACAAAGAAAAGAATTGACATAATAATTTGCCTGGTGAGTGAGAAGATAACTTAAGATGATAACCATCTGGAGGGGACAGCACTTTCAGTTAAAGGGTTAAAGATAGAATTGTGAGCAGCAGGTAAGATTCCTCATGGGATCAACCGGATGTGTTGTCTCAGCTGGTCTTCATAATATCCTCAGGGGCGGGGCCACTCTTGACAGCACAGAACCAACGCCCTGAGAGCGCTTCACCGAGATGGGTTGCCGGTGGAGCGGGAATTTGTATGCTTCCCACCTCACATCACATCCCCTTTCCTTGCTACTCTACTGTACCCATGGCTACTCATGTGGTACCCTTTGCTTCTATCTCTCGAGGAGACAGTGCCCTTACCAGTTGTTGCAATGCAGTCAAAACCCACAAAGGCATAAAAGCAAGTTGCAGCACCAGCCAATGTGCCCGTGAAGCCATAGGGCATAAAGCCACCAGCCCCGTAGATGCTCGTTCCGTTTTCAGAAGGTGGTTCTCTGAGGAGAAGGACAGAAACAGTCAGCCATTTTGTGGAAACGGCACTTTCTGATGATTTCTCTAACTGCATCCTTGGAAGACTGATGTTGCTCATTCGCTCTTTGAGGCTAAGGTATATAAAGCCAAAACTTGATTCTGTCATCTTGTTAGGGAGACTATGGTAGACTCCCGCACAATGACCTTCTATGTCACTGACATCCGATTAGAGGCTATTCAACAGCAAATACAGAAGGCCCAGACCAAATTATGTGTGTGTGTGTGTGTGTGTGTGTGTGTGTGTGTGTGTGTGTGTGTGTATCTCACTGAGTCCACCTTAGCCTTGAATCTCCAATATAGCTCAGGCTACACTTAAACTTGTATCAATCCTCTTGCCTCAGGCTCCTGTGTGTACCAGTGTGCTGATCTACATAGACTGGTGCTGGATGACATCAGAGATTCCATGCGTGAGCTGTGCTCTACCTAAAGGTAAGAAACTTTCTCCTCAGCCAGGCATGGTGGGGCATGCTTGTAATCCCAGTAGTCTGGAGGCAGAGGCAGGCAGATCTCTGTTAATTCAAGGCCATCCTAATCTACAAAGAGAGTCCGGGACAGCCATGGCTACAAGAGAAACCCTGTCTCAAAAACCAAACAAACAAAAAACAAAAAAAGAAAGAAACTTTTTCTTCATTTCCCCCATAAAAATTAATTTTTAACTCATGAAACAAAAAGAAAGGCAGACTGTACATCTTTAAAATTCACTTAGGGGCCGAGGAGTATGTAAAATCACTTGTCACCAAGCCTGGCAAGCACAGTTCGATTCCCAGGATCAGAACAAAATCTTGGAAGAAAACAATCAACGCTCGCAAACTGTCTTCTGACAAAGTCATACAGATGCACAAATGCATAGAGGTACATACACACAGATACATACACACACCCATCTCAGTCATGCAGACACAGACACACAAACGCAGACACACACACACACACACAGACACACAAGTGCGCGCACACACACATTCCAAACATAAAAAAATAAAATAAAATAAAACCCCCCACAAAATTTTCTTAGAAGATAAAAAAGAATGAAACAGAATCCCATAGGCTCAATTAATCATAGTGAAAGTTTAGTATCTTACCATATATTAAAAAGCATAAGATTAGTAGATGCTATCTTTCCCTTGTTAGGATGACTGTAAATGACATATAAATTAAAAAATATGCACTCACTTTATGCCATGCAATAGATATTTCTGTAGTCTTATTTCTGCTTATGGAAGTTATTTCACTAATAAGAATAAAATGGCTTCATAATTTTGTGTATAGGGGATTCAAGACAGGGTTTCTCTGTATAAACCTAGCTGTCCTGAGTCTTACTCTATAGACCAGGCTGGTCTCGAACACAGAGGTTCACCTGCTTATGCCTCCCACTTACTTACACCATCATGGCTGGCTTCCAAAATTCTTAAAAGCCTGAAAATATGCAATGAAAAAAAAAATGGTCCCAAAAGACAAACTCCAGGATGCAAAAATCAAAAATATCCCTAGTGCTGTTGCTGAGCAGAGGTGACGCTCTTCTGGTGGTTCCACGCTGCCATAGAAGCTGAGGTTGGGAGTCGGCAGCTGCAGAGCTTCACATGATGGCTCTGCCTTAGGAGGGGAGCCTGGGAAGAGGAGGTGCACCCCAGAACCATGCCCCCTGGAAAGGGTTGCAGCACCAAGACAGAGAAAGGTTGTCTACAGAGAACTCGCAAGCACACTCTCTTAAAAAGAAGTAACACAGTGAGAGTGGAGAGCTCAGCAGGAGGAAGGGGAGGAGGAGAAGGGAAGAGAGAGGAAGGGGAGAGTGGGGAAGAGGGCAGTGCAAGAGGGACTAGCTATTTTACCTGGCACTTGCTGATATGTTTTTGAGAAAGTCTTCACTGATCTTCCAGTTAGCCACATTTCCTTTCACAAACCCAGCCACCATGACAAAGAGCAGGACCAGGATATTAATAGCTGTAAAGAATTTATTCACCCAAGCTGACTCTTTCACTCCGAAAGATAATAGACCTGTGGAAAAAGAGAAGGCATCAGTGTGGGCCCTTTACCCATAAGAAAGGCAATACTATTGCCAATACATGCCTTAGCTGCCATTGCCCCAGCATTCCTATATCTACCTTCCATTTCTTCAATTCTATTGCTAGCTCAGAAATCCATCACTTTACTGTGAAGCCTTTGGAGACAGCACTGATTTTGATTTCTGGAAGCATACGCTGCCCACACGCAAGAGATTCCACGCTCTCTGTGTAAGCCTAGTAACTCTGGTTATTGTCGCCATGGTAGGAACAGGTAGATGACTTAATGTGAAAGACTGTCCTTCAAAGCTAATGAAAAAGTCCATTCATAAGTCTGCCACGTAACTTCTGACTGTATCACCAGAAAATAAGTATTCTACGTGCCATTCCAACCCCGTCCCGCCACCAGAGTTCCCTGGTGAGTCTATTCCCATCTGAGTAGATTTACTTTATAACAGGAATGTAAATATCCTATTCAAGTTGTTTGGGGAAACAGAACAGTATAGAAAGTAAAGATCAATTATGGGAGCCCTGAAGAATTCTACACACGCACACACATTATTCTTGCCTCAACAAATACATCAGCAGTTTCGACAGCTGCATAACATACTATGTGGAAATCCTTTAATCCCTTATTTATAGACAATTAGGTCACTCTTGGTTTTATTTTATAAACAGCACTGACATCATTGTATTTTATAAATATCTTTCTGCATTTTCTAATATTTTCCTTACAACAGTCTTCTGTAAATTAAGAGTGTATGGAAGGGTCCCTCCCCTTGGAGTTCAGGGAACCCCATGGAAGATGGGGAAGAAGAACGGAAGGAGCCAGAGGGGTCAAGAACATCAGGAGAACATGGCTGATAGAATCAACTAATGAGGGCTCACAGGGGCTGACAGAGACTGAGGCAGCAGTCACAGGGCCTGCACGGGTCTGTGTTAGGCCCTCTGCATACATGCTGTGGTTGTGTAGCTTCATATTTCTGTGAGATTCCTAACAGTGGGAGCAGAGATGTCTCTGACTCTTTTGCCTGATATGGGGACCCTTTTCTTCTTACTGGGTTGCCTCACCCAGCCTTGACAGGAGGGCTTATGCCTAGTCTTATTGTATGCTGTGTTTGGTTGATATCTCTGGGAGGCCTGTTCCTTTCTGGAAGAAAAACAGAGTGGATCGAGGAGAGAAAAGAGGTTGGGGTGGAGGGGATGGGAGGAGTGGAGCAAGGGGAAACTGCAGTCAGGATATACTGAAAGAGTGTATGGAAGGGCATGCAATGTAAATGTATGCGCACGCGTGTATATGTGTGTGTGTGTGTGTGTGTGTGTGTGTGTGTGTGTGTGTGTGTGGTGTTTAGTATATATGCATGTCTGTGTGGGTGTGTGCATATGTGCATGACCATGCATGTGGAGGTCAGAGGCTGATGTAGGTGTCTTCGATTGCTCTGCAACTCATTTTTGAGATAGCCTCCCACTGTAATTGTAGCTCCTCAGTTTGACTAGGTTAGTTGTCCAGTAGGCTCTAGGGATCCAGGGATCCAGCTGCCTCACTGCCCCCTACATCCCCACTCACACACGCCCAGTGCTGAGGTTACAGATGCATACTGCCATTCCGAGCTCTTAGATAAGTTCTGCGGATGCAGACTCACATTCTCACGCTTACAATGGCAGGCAATTTTCCCCCTGAATCATCTCCCCCGCCCCAGGGCGTGCATCTTTATACAAAGCAAGATTTGGCCCCATTTACATTGCACAAATTTTAAATCAGAATATTTTATTTGTACTGATTTATAAGAGGTATTTACATATTAATGCTATCGACTGTCAATCATTTATGGTATATATTTTCCATTACCATCATTTAAAAATGACTTCATTAGGTTTACTTCAGTGGTAAGTATAGAGCCCAGGGCCTTGTGTGTGTTAGGCGAATGCTAACAATAAACTTCACTTCCTAGCTTTATAGATGGCTTTAACCTTAACATGTTGCCTATAAATGTGAACATGTTAGAATAACCCACATGTCCCTAGGAAAGAGAGGCTACTTAAAAGCAACACAGAAAGTTAGACATATCATAACTACAAAGACTGGACTTGACCCAAGGAACCCAATGACCCTAACCACTAGAAAGTAGCTAAGGAAAACTACACCCCTCTCTCCCTGCTAACCTTCTTTCTCTCCTACCTGGTGTTGGGGTGTTGGAAAGGATTGGGGAGGTGAAGGGAGAAAGAGGCATTTAGAAACAGCAATAAATGAAAACAGTTTTAAGAGAGGTGCCTACAGATTGGCTTTAAGAGTGTCTGCAGATAGGAAGGACAGTTACAACAGAAAATGTTCAAATAATCAACATCAGGGACAGCAGGGATCAGCTATACTCAAACACTAAAATGGCTGCCAAGCAAGGATCTGTGCAAGGGAGTGTGTGACGTTCCCATTTCATGATGAACGCAATAAGGGAGGGAAAGTAGAAGCATGCCTTTTAAATTCCACAAGTAGCAATAAGCAGAGAAAGATGGAAAAATCTAGATGCCTCTTCTGTAGTTCTTGCACCTGTTTAAGCCACTATGCTACACACTGATGAAAGGTGAAGGGTCCTATGTCAAGTACGCCTGTCTATGGGATATCTGCATTAGAGAACACCAGGTGAGCTGAATGCCTGCTTTTCAAGCAGATGTCTATAGGAGATACATGGCAGGAAAACTCTACTGTTTTTTCTATATATAATATGTTGGCTAATGATTCTAGTTGCATTTAACAGGATGAAATACCATGGAATTCTATGTTTGTTTTGTTTTGTTTTTTTCTTATAGAAATGCTCTTCCTGAGCTGGGCGGTGGTGGTGCATGCCTTTAATCCCAGCACTCAGACAGAGGCAGGTGGATCGCTGTGAGTTCAAGGCCAGCTTGGTCTACAAAGTTAGTTCAGGACAGCCAAAGCTACACAGAGAAACCCCGTCTCAAAAAACCAAAAAAAAAAAAAAAAAAAAAAAAAAAAAAAAAAAAGAGAGAGAGAGAGAGAGAGAGAGAGAGAAATGCTCTTCCTATTCTTGAATATCTATGATTAGTATTAATATACTAATCTCTGATTAGTACTAAAAATTGATGCTCTCTAAACAAAAATTGATTATCTTCATCCTATGACCCAGAAGTGCAGTTTCAACCTTTCCTGTACATTTCATCCTCTTCATGAAACAGAGGGAACATGAAGCCTGCAGTGACCCTGTGGGCATGACGTCATATGCTGACCTCATTCGGAGAACTCAGGCTCCAAAGTCTGTGCAGCCTACCTTCCTGGGCTCATTAGTGTGGTTCATTAGAAGGAAATGGCATATGAGGGGCTTTTCTTACCTGCCAGAAGTAATATAAGGCACACAGCAAAAAAGTCTGGATACTCCGCCAGGCCGGTATAATTCATTTTGAAGTATGTCTTGAAAAACTGACCAATCTGTTTATTAAGAAGTTCATCAAAGGTGCCACTCCACGCTCTTGCGACACTGGATGTACCTACTCAAAACAGAGAGGTCAGAGAATAAAACGCTACTGGTAGAAAATTAACATAACATCATCTGTTTAGTTGATACCTGCATAAACCTGGCTTAGTTCATGCCAACTGAAAATTTTAATTACTATATTGTAATTAAAAAGATCACAAGAATACTCTTTCTCTCTTTGTTCTTTTAAATATTTATTTATTTATTTATTCATTTATTTATTTTTTTTATGTGCAGGGTCTTGCTATGCAGCCCAGGCAGACCTCATACAGGTGTGCATAGCCAGCCTATTTAACTGCCCAGCTGTAGTTACAATTAAGCGCGTATACCATGCAGCTTTATTTGCAGTAAAGAACCATTTTAGAGGCTGGAGAGATGGCTGAGTACTTAAAGCATATATTGCACAAGCAGGATGTCAGTTCAGACCTTTAAGTAAGTACCACTGGGTAGCACAGCCTATAAGACTAGCCTTAGAAGGCAGAGACAGTACCCCAGAGCAAGCTGGCCAAGACTAGCTGGAATGTAACCACTGGGCTCAATGGAGAGATTGTGCCTCAAAGAACAAGGAAGAAACCTCACATCATTCTCTGATCTCCCCATGCACAGAAGCATGTGGTACACAGCATACATGTGAACACCCCCTCACACACATACACATACAAACTCATGAAAAGACCAAAAAAAAAAAAAAGTATTTTCAAAGCTCCAAACAATTTTTAAGCTCATTAAGAATAGCAAATTCAAAGTGGAAGCAAAAATCAGAAACTTCCGCAATGAAGATGTATTTTAGAGATGAAAAAATAAGAGGGGAACAAGTGATTCCCTTAGGAGCACCCCACAGATGAAAAGTACAGGTTTGCCTTAGTGCTGAGGCCCTCTGGAGAGCTAGCTTTACCCTGAACACAACTGACACTTGTTTTTGAAACATACCTATAACATAGGACAGAATGAGATTCCAGCCAGTGATGAAGGCCCATAGCTCTCCGACCGTGACGTATGTGTAGAGATATGCAGATCCAGTCTTAGGGACCCGGGCCCCAAATTCAGCATAGCAGAGGCCTGCCATCACGGAGGCCAGGGCGGCGATGAGGAAAGACACCACAATACTGGGGCCAGAATCTGCTTTGGCCACTTCCCCAGCCAGGACGTAAACACCAGCACCCAGAGTGCTTCCGACCCCCAGGGCAATGAGGTCCATGGTGGTTAAGCAGCGGCAGAGTTTGGAATCTTCTAGACTGTCCAGCGTGACGATTTTTCTCCGGATCAGACAGCGTGCAAAAGTCAGCACCGCTCTGCAGGGAATCATGGTGAAGGGGTAACCTGCAGGAGAAAGGAGAGGGAGGGGTTAGCAGGAGGGATCTGAGGCTCTCTTCTCTCCCACTGATCAAAGAAAGACAACACCCCTACCTAACAGACACTTGGTTCAGAGCAACCAGGAGGGTTTATAAAGAGGAAGCCACACATTTCTGGGGTTCACTCACACATGCCAAATTAGAGGTACTCCAACAAATAGCTTTTGGGGAGGGGAAGAAAACAACGACTTAAAAGATTAACTATTTGGATTAATTATTTCACTTTTTGTAGATAAGTTGAAAGGAATGCATTTCTTCTGGTGGCTTATTTAACCCTCACTAGAAGGCAAGGCAATAGATTCTGCCTTTAAAACAACTTCTTCTTCTTCTTCTTCTTCTTCTTCTTCTTCTTCTTCTTCTTCTTCTTCTTCTTCTTCTTCTTCTTCTTCTTCTTCTATCATTCAAATCAAAAAAGTTTTGAACCAAAATATAAACCTCACCATATTTTGGTGGTTAGTTAGCTTCTTACTTCTATTATGTCATCCAATATATACTGTTACTACCCATCTCCAGATTACTTCCAAGGAATATGTATAACCTATGTGTGAAGAAATATTGCAACTCTAAAAGTCTATTTGGCCTAGTCTTCAGGAACATGTTAACTCAGCAGACTGAAGGCAGCTGAGGAAGAGGAGTATAGTGTCCTGTGTGTACACAACTGTAGACATTAAGTCATGCCCACTTGTACTTCCTGGATGAACACTTGCCCAACAGTCTGCTGCTGTGGGGCTCTGCTCCCTTCAACGTCCTCAAATTCATCATGCAACACTTGCCTTTATGATACAAGTCTTTGGCCTTGGGATATGTGGGCTCTTAAGTCCCTGTGGAGTCAGGGACTCGGGTGATAGCAGGAATAGGTACATAGCCTTTTACGACAAATTATTATTTTGCTAATTGCTAAAATAGTGGCTTTGTTTGAGGAAGAAAAATACATATTAGCTGAGGCTGAAAATAATTAGACAAAGGGGGCTGAAGGGGACTGACACTATAATCGTGTCTCTGAATGATTTTATTGAGGCTAATGATATGCACCAATCTTCCTCAGTCCACCCCGAACCTGAAGAATGGATGAACTACTTAATTCTAACCAAAAAGCAAATTCCTTTTCCAGCAGCCTGGAGATGTAACTTCTAAAATTTCTTCAATCCAGGTCATCAATTTGGCAGCAGAGAATTCTGGGTCTAATAAACCCTCACATGCAATGATTTAACACCAGGGGACAGATAGCTCTCTGGTGTCCCATCTGTAGCATTTAAAATCTGCTAGTTACAGAAAAACGTCCATCCTGGATATGGCTTTACTTCCATAGCTGATACAGAAGCCACAGAGACAAATCCCTTCACTCTTGCCCTATTTTAAGGCTGGTATGTCAAACTTAGTCCCTGCGTTATGATCACATGACCTCATAAATATACTACAGGAGGAACAATAGGAGGCAAGCCAGTGGGACAGGGGTTCCCAGGGTCTGCAGCCAATGAGCTTGTCTCACTTAGAACCTAGGTTTTTCTTTTTAATTCCTCTACCAGTTTTGTAGTGAAACTGGACTGATGGAGAGAAACGCAGTTACAATGTGTATGTAGTACAGGAATCTTTGCCTGCCCTTTCTTTTTTTTCCCCTCCAGATTAGATATTTTGATTTTGCAATCTCCACAGTCAGCATCAATTACATTCTTACAATTTTAAAATTCCAATACAAAGTTTCAAATTGTATGATAGGATAAAAAGTCAGAACAAGGGGAAATTGATGAGGCACAAATTACCGACAGTAATTCTTTTTACTTATCTTTGAGAGATGAATTTCCCAAAACAAAATATTATTTCATGAGAAATGGCAACTGTTGCACCAGGAGTAGCCAACAACAAAACCAAGCTTTTGCACTGAAACCTAAAATTACTGTTTTTCTGAAAAACATTTTTCTGCAATGTTTCCCTTAACAGTTTACTCTATCTTTTCTCTGCATCAAATTTTCTTAACAATTTCTTCCTCTAAAGGAAGACGGGTGAATGGCAAAGTTGAGCTAAGTAGAAGTTAAAGACACAATTAACGTTATAACAAATGAGCAACTGCATCAACGATGGCTTATTTTCTTCCCTTTGAATCAGTATGGCCATACAGTTAAAGTAAAAATGTACTATTTCAAAATTTCCCATGGGCAAGCAACTCTCCTTAGGTTATATAACAAATGACCTGCTGAAGCAGGCTTTCGGAAAGGTCCTAAAGCCAACCGGTGGTTTGTAACATGTGGGTACACTTACCTCAGTAAATGTGAAAACACAGTTGCAGTACAGATCTAGCAGTTTCATAGAAACAAATGAAAAATGATTAAAAAAAAAAAGCATGTAACTTTGTTCCCGGGGCAAGGGAAGGGAGAATAAAGCAAAAAGGTGAAATAATAAAAGCGAAGCCCTGGGCACTGTGGTAACCAGAGCAGCTGCCCCGTCAGCACTCCTCCCTGGCAGAGGAGTAGCATGGGCACCAAGCAGGCGCCTGCTCTCTTCAGCAATGGCTGGCCAATAAATCACCCTGAATGCCACAGGGTACCACCTGTTCGCTTGTCCCAAGCTGCTAGTGCCAGTCGCTCTATACACACCGCTGCAAACATTAGGAGATGCCCTTCCCAAAATTATTTCGTACCTGCCACTAATTTGCAAGTGCTGCAGTTAAAATGCCAAAGGTCTGCAGTGCTTATTACATCCCCGCTACCATCTGACACCTTTCATTTCTCAATGTTACTGTAAAGATCAGGTGCATTATTAATTTTATTTTAGAGATAAACAGCTAAGGTATGGTATAGTCAGCCAACATCAGAGCCTACCTATGATGGAAATAAGATGGAACCCACGGCAGTGGCTCTGGAACAGTAGTTCTCAACCTGTGGGCTGTGACCCCTTGGGGGTTGATATACTACATATCAGATATTTACATTTTGATCCACAACAGTAGCAAAGTTACAATTATGAAGTAGCAATGAAAGATTTTTATGGTTGGGGGGGGGGGAGTCACCATAACGGGAAGAACTGTATTAAAGGGTCACATCATTAGGAAGGTTGACAACCACTGCTCTGAAGCTTGTTTACAGCCAACGTGCAGCACGGCCACTTTGTCACTGGCCATCTGCCCCGTCACATCACTACAGCACTGTCTCCCACTCCGAAGCCATGAGTAGGTGGACCCGAGACAGATACGAGAGGCAGGCCACACTCAGATGTTCCCCAAAACTCTAAAGAACGCAGTGAGAGGAATGCCCAAACCAAGAGTTTATGCTGTCCTGGAGCTTAGGCAGGGAGACACGGCCAGAGGGGCACAGCAGTGGCCTTCTCTTTCCCCTCCAAGCCTGCTGAACTTGTAGTGTCAGACTGTGCCTCCTCAGCTTGATTTCAACTGACCTCCTGATTCGTGTAAGCTGTGCCGAGCTGTGTCTGATCATGAAAACCAGAAGCTACCAGTGAAGATGTGGCAGTGCTGCGACAGCCACTCTGCCAGCCTCTGCTCCACCTCCATCCAGCCCTGAGCTGTTTACCTTTTACCATTTGTACTTCACTCCCTGCTAGTTTATCTTCCCTCCAGCATCCGCCTTCCAGCTGGAATAACTCCAGCGCTTCCATATTTTTCCAATAACGTACTCCAGAGGGTTTAATGCTCATTGGGGCCACCCTTTACATAAGGCAAAGGTATATATACACACACTAACAGCTGTGTTTGGTGTGGAGTTTTCAAGGTAGAAGGTATTTCACAAGTGCGGGGGATTTTCTAGATTTTGGAAGCTCAAATCTCGCAATCTTTGGCTGGTGTCCAGTGACTGTTGCCACAGTCTGGTGATCTTCCAGGCAAGCTGCAATTTTATGCTGGCCAGATGTTGTGGCGTCCAAATTGCTTCTCTTGGTATGAAGGAGGTTTGGACTGGGCGCGGGAGCACATGCCTGTAATGGCAGCTCTCAGGAGGCTGAGGCGGGAAGGTCATCACCTCAAAGCCACGTAGTGATTTCCAGGCCAACCTGGGCTACGTGGGGGAGACTCTGTCTCAAACCAAACATAACCAAAATTTAGTCAAATCAGCAAAGTAAAGCAAAACAAGGTGGGGAGTCATTTAGTATTGCTTCTTAAGGAAACTTTAAAAAGCGAGTATGATTGTTTTTTAGAACATTACCTTAATTCTACATTTAATGCCCTGTCATTTCCAGGATGTCAGGAGACCCCTGATGACCTGAAGGGCCCTGTGTTCTTAGCACCTTTTGAAGCAGTCATTGAGCAGGGACAAACCGGCTTTGCTTGCTTCTGGGTCAGTCACCAAATTTTGGATTCCAGACGCCGCAAGTATGCGCCTGGACTAGGATGGAGGTTAGAAAACAGCAGAGGTCTTTTGTCTGATGGCGAAGAACTGAGAAATGTCTTAGGACACTCTGATTTCCTCTCTTCATTCTTTCCAGAGGCAAAAACGCTCCTTTCCCAAGCCAGCACTTCTCCCAGAGTTACTTAATGTAACCGGCTGTTAGAATTCTACAGCTTTTGTCTCAGTGCTAGGCAGAAATTCCTTCCATCAAGCTGTGGTGGGAAAGGAATTTGACAAGAATTCACACCTATTTTTAGCTCAAAAAATGTAGCTGGATACCTAGTTTTGTGGTTTTGCTACAAAGTTATTTCTTAAAGAAAGAAAGAAAGAAAGAAAGAAAGAAAGAAAGAAAGAAAGAAGTCACTTTTGACTCTACAGTTTCAATTTTGAAAAGAATGCTCTGATTTGGCACTTCTTAAATTCTGGGAACAATGTATGAACAGAGACTGTTAGCGCTGGTATCTTGGAAAGATCCTTGACTCACTGCTATTGATTATGGTGAGCTAATTCAGAATAAAACACCCCTATTGTATGCTCGGAGGAAGCAAGGAGACTGATGCCAGCTCAATCTGAAGGCAAAGAACCACAAGCGATATTTAGAATATGCAAATGAGGAATGCTGTTTAAAAATGAGCCCAACTTGAAACAACGAAGTTCTTAAAACGCAAACCTGCCAGTTTTGACACATGATTAAATGCCATAACTGTCAACAATTGCTCATACAAGTTTTAAGGAAAATTTGTCTTTATTTTCATATTTCCGTATTTCCTACCAACTGTTCAACAAAACATCAAGTTCTCTAAAAGATCAAGTCTTAAAAATTTCAAAAATTGAAACCTTTTTAGATTAAGCGGAAGTCCTTTAAAACCATTCTTAAGGAGCACAGAGGCAGAAATGAGAGAGGACAGGCCTGACTGGTCGGTCATCACAATGGCTTGTGTTAAGGAAAGACCTGCACTACCAGACTGAACAGCAGGGGGCACACTGTTCAGACTCTAGCTGGAGCAGGGGCAGTGAAATCTTGACTAGATGGAAAGAATTAAAAAGAAAAAAAAAGAAAAAAAAAAAAGGTTTTCTGGAGAGATGGCTCACAGGTTAAGAGCACTGTTGTTTCAAAGGTCCTGAGTTCAATTCCCAGCAACCACATGGTGACTCATAATGAGATCTAGTGCCCTCTTCCAGTGTGTGGGCACATAGAAGCAGAATACTGTATGAAAAATAAATCTTTAAAAAAAAAGTTAATGCAGCAATGCATTCCTATAGTCTCAGTGCTTTGAAGGCTGAAATAAGATCAAGAGTTCAAGGCCAGCCTGGATCATGTAGGCAGACTCTGTCTCAAAATCTAAATAAGTAGTAAATAAAGCAAGGCCGCCTACAGCGTACTGTTTAAAGCAAAAATATAAATGAGAAAAGCCATTTAGCATTCTTCTAACAATGAAGCAATATCCACAACATTCAAAACTCATTTTGAAGTTTTGATAAGCTTATATTCTCTGCTACTTCTGAAAGACCAAAATGTCTGATTTTATTTTAAACAATCCCTTTCTTGGGAAAAGAACCCAAACTTTGCAAAATAGTCAGTAATCTTCATTTCCATAAGAAACAATAAAAGAAAATTCTCAAAATAATTATTAATATATAAAATCTTTACCAAAAGTTCCTCTAGTCGTCTATGTTGAAACAGGAGGTCTTTACATTATTATGTGATTTAAAATTGAAATTATCTCATAACCTAAAAACTATCTGATAATCATTCATCAATAAAAGTTTTAAGGTATTTACATAATGTGGGAGGAGTAGGTTTTATAAGGGTGACTCACAAAGCCAAAATAAGGGCTGGTGAGATGGCTCAGTGGGTAAGCACACTCATTCTGCAGGCTTGGGAACCTAGTTTAATCCCAACAACCACATGAGGAGCTGGGTATGCGCTGTAGGCCTCCACCCCAGCACTAGGCGGGGAGAGATAGGTGGATCCCAGAGCTTCCAATTCACTGAGAGGCACTCTTAAGGCCATAAGACAACAATAGAGGAAGACACCTGTTAACCACCTACGGTCTCCACCTGTGTGCACCCAAGTGCAAACAAACAATCCTCCCCCCCCCACATACACACAGACAGACAGACAGATAGACAGACACACACACACACACGCCACACTATGCTTGCACACACACACACACACACACGCCACAGCATGCTCGCACACACCCACACCATATACCCACACAAATGCACAAAAAAGTATTCAACACCCAACATAGAGTAGTTTAAAGCCAGCAATTAACACTATAAACACACACAGTGTTCAGTTAAAAAAGAATGTAAAAAGAAGAAAGGTAAAAACTGCCTTGTACTCCAAATTCCTGCTGCGGCTTTACAAAACACCATTTGATTTGATTGGCAGGGTCTTTAACACTAGCATGCTGGGAGAGCATGACCTTGTGCTTGGAGGCCTGGCTATATCCAGGGAACCAACAATGCTGCTTCCCAGCTCTCACTTGACATAATGCTGGGGAGAAGTGACAAACACTCGAGCCGATGCTGTACAAAGGTTTGCAAATGAATTACATTACAAAAGCAGAATTTAGTTTCCACAATATTAAGTATGCTTGGACATCTACCCATACGTATGCATCAGAACACAGATACAAGAACTGTGAAATACTAATAATAAGTTTTTATTTCAACTGCTTGCATCTTATTCACACTGTAATCTCATCTGCCTTGAGCCTAGGTTTTTCAAGTCGCTGCTGTGCGCTGCCTCCAGTTTACCGTTCTGGCCTCGAATTCTGCTGCACTCCACGTACGTGCTGCGGTCTGACCTGCCCACCAACTACTCTTGGAACATTTGCTTTCTCGCCCACACATGTGAAAAGGGATATTGACCTGCGTGCTCCTGGCTGCTCCTGGCTTGTCCCCTGGCCCTCTGCTTCTGCCCTCATGCCACAGAGTCTGAGCCACTAGAGTCAGAAAGCCATACTCTGCTTTCTCTACCAGCTCGTGACTCCTTCTCACTAAAAGGAAAAGCTGTAGTCAAAAGAACGAGTGTCTTTAGCTCATCTACCTGTCCAAGGGAAGTGGGAGGAAGGGAGCTTTTGAGAATAGGAATCTGATTAAAATCTCCTCCAAGAGGTAGAGGTGAAGGCTGAAATTCTGCTCAAAGGTACTTGGATAAATGTACTGTTGTATTTACTATATGCCCTCTGGTTCCCTCCTCCCCCAAAGGAGGTGACATTGCTTGTTTGGTGTGAAACAGACTGTACACATTCACATGCCTTCATTTCTGAGGAAGACGTAATCGGCTCAACATAAATTTATTGCCGTAATCTCTATAATCAAGCTTGATAGAATGAGTGGACTCTATGTCAGCAGCTGAGGGAATTGACAGGGAAGGGCAGAGAGAGTCATGCCAAAGACCTGAGCATAAAGACGCTCACCGAGACTACTATAGTGTGTCAGCAAAGACATGGAATTAAATACAGCCGAATAAACTAAATAAAGCCGTCAAGACTTTTAAATGATTACAGGTACTTGATCATTCTCCAATTACAATAAAAATTTTAATTTTCTTAATTTTATACTTTAAAAAAACACAGAAATCTCAACAACCGCCCTTCAGATTTCATGAGTGCTTCAGGTAGAGGACCATTAGGGAAACTGCTATCTCCTTACCTCACCTCAGTGCGCATTCGTTCATTCATTCACCACCCCAACCCCAGCCACAGGTCACCTTCTTCATCTTTGGTCCCCCCCCCAAAACAGGACTTGTAAAGTAAATAAACTAATAAACTAATAAAAAAAAAAAAAAAGGCCTGGGTATCCAGGCATCTATTTCCCTCGGTGCAGTGCTCACTGCTAGAAACCCTTTTGTCTCCTGAATGTGTTTCCTCACTGCTTCTGTCCCTGGGTTTTAATTCTGTCCCAAGAACAAATACAGATGAACGCCATTCAAATAAACCCAAATGGCTACTGCTCAAAGATTTCCTCAGATACGCACACATCCATTCGAGGCCAGCAAACACACTGAGAACCTCTGATGGAAGGCATGGCACAGCCCACAAGGTAAAGAGTTCCAGATGTGGCCGAGCACACGCAGAGCCCATTTGCTTACAGTCCACTCCCACCCTACGTACACTTATCAATCTGCTGTTTTTAACAACCGCCCTGAGCTGACAAACACGGAGTTCATGCCTTGGATCTGCCCCTCCCTATCTCCGTAGCCTGTCTTCCGCTTCCTCCTCTCTGCCTTGAGCAACAAGTTGGGGTTTCCTTTTAACCTCCTGGGAACACAGAAGCTAGGGATTTCTGCTTTGGTGTTTCTTCTTGGAAAACTACTTTTTCCTTTTCCCGGAGAGCTCTCTTTGCATGAAATTAGGTCACTCTTGTTCTCACAGCACTGTTCTCTTTTTCTTTCTTGGTACTTGGGATGCAAACTACAACCTCGCACATTGTAAAAGAGCATCCATGCTACACCCGCCCCGCCCCCAGCCCACTCTGTACTTTTATGTCACTTCTGTCTTTATGATAAATATAGGTAACCGCTTGGGTGACACATTTTACTCCTTACTACAGGCTGAGCTGTGTTTCTCAAACATCTGTGAAGTGCTAAATCCAGTATCTTGTTTGGTGACCTTTTGTGGATTTAGGGTCTTTGTAAGTACCAAGTTCATTAGGGCAAGCCCTAGCAGAATATGACTCATGCCTACATATAAAAGGAAACTGCCATATGACACACAGGAAAACGCCACCAGGTAACCGAGGCATAAGCCAGTGATACACACTTTATGCAATAAGTAGCAAAGGTTGAGGACCACCCACTAAAAGAAGATAGGGAAATGAAGAAGGGTGTGTCCCCTCAAGATTCCTGGGGAACTGTGCCCCAAATGTCATTCTGATTTCTAGACTTCTAATGTCAGAACTGTAACACAGTTCATTTCTGTTAAGTCACCTGGTTTACAGTGCTTTTGTACGGCAAGTTCTAGAAATCAACATATCCCTTTGGCTGTTAAGTTTCTTGAAACAAGCCTATATTTTACTTATCACTGCACTCCTTGTGCCCTCTCAGAGATTTCTGACATATAGACAGGCATCCCTCGGCTCAGTGAAGAAGTGACTGGCTCATACCTGGTTTGTAGTCAACTCAAAAGTACATGCCTGTTTTTTATCAGACACCTGTACAAGTAGATACCATTTCAAAACTGAAACTTTGCGTTTTCAGCCTGCTATTTGAGGCTGTGGGAATACAGGTTCATCAATAAGTGCATTAATTACTCAGCATACTTTTGTGTCACTGCAATGTTGACCAGTACGTTTTTTTATCTTTAAATAAATCATATTAAAAATGTTAAGCCTGGCAGAGGCAAGAGCACCGTATTATGTCACATCACCAAAAATGTCCCTCTAATGTGAAACTGGCCTGCTGACATACTGAGTACATTAGACAGCTAACAATTAACCTATATTTCTCTCTAGTCAAGGTTGTCACAATAAATGGGAGTTAAATCCTTTGTAAAATCCCAACATACTATTTTGGCTTTCCCCCCTGGTTTTTGTTGAGATAGAGTCTCTCTATAACTGTGTCTCAGGCTAGCCTAGAACTTATGATCCTCCGATCTCGACCTAAATGCTGGAACCACAGGTATGCACACAGCATACAGCATGCATTATGTCTAAACGTTCCATACCCAGCGTTTTAATAACCACATCAAAAGAGAAGTTGTGGAGGCTGTGATGCAAAACTTGCTCACGGTGAGCGCGCGATGCCTCCTGGAAGCCCGTCCTTCTTTTCAAAGCACGTACGAGAAATGCCTGGGTTTTCACAGGCGAGTAGAGTGCAACAGCCTGACCTGTGGCTCCCAGTGGTCTTCGGTCTGAAAATAAGGCTAACTGCTTCTTCCCTTCGTCAGCTCCCTTCTATTTCGGGGTGCTGAGGTTACAGAGGGTCACCCAGTGCCCATTTGTACGGGCTCTTTTAACACCTTCATGTGTAATTTAGCTGGGCCTGAAATCATGGACCAGGTTTTAGTAGCTAGGTCCTCCCTCTCTCTCCACCTTAGGCTTTGGGTTCCCCCAGGGCTCTGTCTTCTATTCTGGTTAGATTGCATTATTTCACAGCCACCCCCCACCCCTGCCCACAAAGGGATTCCAGAATCTGTCTTCTCTCAGGCACCTACTGCTTCCACTCAAGTCTTTCTCTTTTTGGCCACTTACACAGTGAACTAATTCATAAAACTTCAATTGTAACATTTTGTTGCTATTACTTCACAAACTCACACCATGTACTTTATTCTGGCATATTTTGAAGCTAAACCACTCCCATCAACCCACGAGGCGGCTGCAGTTAGTTATTCCGTCTGCTATCTACTTACCGGTCCTGTTTCCCCTGAGACCCGGTAGTCACTAGCTGACAGGATTCTCCTGGTGTCTGATTTTTTCTTTTTCTCAAACAGCATTGCCATTCAGGACCAAAGTCTATGAAGCCATAGCCATATTTTTTTCCTGAGTACTGAAAAGACCTGTTTTAAAAGGTTTGGGAGGGATAGCCTGAGCACACTGGCTAGTCATCACAGAACGCTATCAGGCACAAGCATTTCTCTGTCACCAGGAGACATCTGATGAATACTACCAACGAGGATTTACTGCAAGCGATAGTTCCCAAACTCTCACTAGTTGACTCCATTTCTCGGATGGTATTTCAACAGAGAACACATTTGTTGAGGAATCTTTCAAAGGAGGCTTAAAAACAAACAAACAAAAAATCTCTTTTCACAGGACTTGCCTTGTTAGCAGACAGCAGAACAGCATTTCACCATCTGCAGCTCTAGAAACTTCCAGTTACTTAGTCCCGCATCGCTAAGGAGACAAGCAAGGCTCTAACTTGATCATTCAAAAACAGCTGATTGTCAAATTAAGACCTGAGCGAATAAATCCTTCTGGATTATCACTGAGCCTCCCTCAGGGCTTGCCCTCCTCCTGCAGTCCACATGTCCCACACAGTTACCCGAATAGTGTCCCTTCGCTGGGACATCTTTCTGTGAACGCACATACGATTCATGAAGAGACAAGAAGCAAATACAGGAAACACTAATAATTACAACTAAACTTTCTGTGCACCTTTTTTTTTTTAGTATTATATCCTGGGGCCTGACTATTTTTGATTGTTCTTATTGTACAAATTTGTACATATTTCAGGTGGTTTCTTTGGTTACTACGGCCAATCAAAGTAACAAGTGCACCAAATCAGTTGCCCCCTTTAAAAAAAAAAAACAGCCTCCGCATTGTTTTTCTCCGCATAAGAAGTATTCACATTGAATAATATTTCTTTTCTAGTGATGTTGACAAATATCCTAGCATATGGAAGACTTGAACAGAGAGACACCACTCACCTTAAAAAGTCAAAGCAAATCTGATGGGCTGAGAGGACTTTTTAAAAATCACACAAATATAGAGAAAGCACAGGGGACAATATTCCAAATACATCCTTATCTACACGTAGGGACAGAGTTGACTCTGTGTCACCCTTGATTTTTGTCCCAATCAATACTTTGGGTCATTTCCTCACTTCTGAATGGTGAAAGGGAAAGTAGGGGGTGGGGGAGGACAGACCGTTTTGTTCTCACCCTTTACAGAGGCAACAATAACAATAGTCTTCATACAGGGAGCACTCATGGGAAACTAAACATTTTTAAAGCTGGCAACAATCCGGTGGCATTCTATAATTGTGCTCATTTTGTCTAGCAAGACCGGACAGCTCTTAAAAGCAGCGCCCCTGGTGGACACAGCCTGGGACTGTGGATGAGATCAACTTTCGATGCTCAGACCTGAGTTTTCTGTCAGGCACAACGAAGGCAACAGTGTTACCAGCCTGCTGTAAAGATCACAGAACACACACATCCTAAGTACAGACCCAGCATTCCATGGGTGGTGGGGGAATTTCTGTAACATACATCAAAGATAACTGGTTGGAAATTTTTATCTTGGAACACCAAAGATTATTCCACTTATATATAAGCTGCCCGCTTTTATTTAGAAAGAGTCTAGGTATGACACAGGAGTGCTGATAACCCTTAAAGAAGAAAACTAACGTCCAAGGATTTGCCTCCAAATCCCCACTTCCAATCCTCTCCTCTAAACAGCTGATGACACAGTTCAGGAGTGCCATTCTTCCCACCCTCTACCTGGGTGGTTCTGAGGGGACGCCCAAGGGTATTCCCAGGGAACTGAAGTGGGAGCAAAGGAACACACAGTTCGTCTGGCTCACCTTTTCTTCCATCCCTGAAGTTCCTTCCATGAACCTGAAGCACATGACAGTCTTCTTCTGGCCAGGTGATTCAGGGCCAGTTCAGGATCACCTCCCTGACATGCCTGACACCAGAGTGTCTCAGATCTGAGAAATTTGGGGATTTAAGAATATTTACCGACTTTCACATCTCTAGTGTGAGTATTTGAAATCTGAAGCTTTTCGAGCTCACTAAATTTTGGAATGAGAGGATTTGGGGCTTCAGAGTTTGGGATTACGGATGTTCAACTTATATTTTAAATGTCAAGAGCCCTTGAGAGCTCAGAGGCTGGATCTTACAAACACCTGTCCCCCCCCCCCCAACCCCCCCCCCCGCTCCCCTCGATGCCATAGGTGTAGAAACCACCATTTCCATATCACAAGTGCATACATGTGAAACGTACACAGACTACCAATGCTTGGCAATTACACGGACAATCCTGTTTCCAGAGGTATAGTAGGCTGGGTGCTCGGGAGACTGCTTACAAACCACAGCTGGATTCTGAGTAAATGAAAACGCAGTTTAGTAGCACCCAGCAGAAGGCAACGGGAGTCCACAAAGAATGGAGGGAACAAGCGAGCAAGAGAGAAAAGGAAGGAGAGTGGGGGGAGGGGGAATCTGGGAAAAAGGGAGGGAAGCAGAGGGAGGGGGGAGGAGATGATAATATGAATGAGGTGAAAGCAGACAGTGATGTACAGTTAACAAGAAGTCAGATGTCTATGAAAGCGCAGGACCAGAGGGCAGAAGCCAGAGTGTTGTTCCCCAGCAGGAAAACAGGCCCCACGCGGCCAAGGTCAGGAGCGCTTTTGTGCACCTAATAAAACACACTCTTTTTTTTTTTTTTTTTTTTTTTTTTTTTTTTTTTTTGGTTTTTCGAGACAGGGTTTCTCTGTGTAGCCTTGGTTGTCCTGGACTCACTTTGTAGACCAGGCTGGCCTCGAACTCACAGCGATCCTCCTGCCTCTGCCTCCCGAGTGCTGGGATTAAAGGCGTGCGCCATAAAACACACTCTTAGCGTGTATTCTGCACAAATGCAAATCCTCTTGGGAGGAAAGCCTACTCGATTTAGGACTTCAGCATTCCCACAGATTCAATTTGGCAAATCATGGGCTTACAACCAGAAAGTTTCCAAACACACAACAAAACCAGCCAGGATGCTAGAAAATAAACCACTGCATATAAAAGTCTCCATGTGGCCCTTCTAAAGCTTCAGATAATGGAAATCTCAGATGGTCATAAAAAATGTAAAGACCAAACTACTGTTTAAACATATGAATCAAAGCAGAAAAGTACTCAGGTAGATTGAACCAACAAACAAAAGAACTGAACAGGCCTCTTGAAAAATATAATCGGAGAAGTTAAAAACTCAGCGAGTGGGCTATGGAGCATTTTATATACAGAGAAAGAGCTTCTCGGCATATGTAGAAGGGTAATCACATTTGAGTTGAGAGAACATCTGAGCCAGGTGGCCTACGTTCTTTATTCCCAGACAGTGTGCACAATGAATCATAGCTCTCAGCACCAACAGAAAAGGGATACAGTGCAAGTTAATTCACACAGGCGGAGGAGAGAAATGGAACAGCAAATAAACTTCCAATCAAAGAGATGTAAGACACATGACACATAAACTCACTGGTTAAGATGTGGATGTCAAAAAGTACCAAAACTCATAGACAGGACTGAAAAATTTCCCATTAATATCAGAGATTATCCTCTGTATTTTTAATTTTTTGGTTTTATGTGTCACTGCTGATTCATTACATCAAAGAACATGAAAATTTTAGAAGTGGGTGGAAAAGGATCAGTTAACATTATAACTATATTAAATAAAAGCAAAACAACCAGGCACATGTCAATAATACACAGAAAAAATGTGTTGTGGCACATGCCTGTAATCCCAGCACTTGGGAAGCAGAGGCAGGTGGATCTCTGTGAGTTCAAGGCTACCCTGGGCTACAAAGTGAGTCTAGGACAGCTTAGGTTACACAGAGAAACCATATCTTGAAATCTGCCCCCCCCCAAAAAAAACCCAAACCAAACCAAAACACAATGGCCACTTATTGCTTATTAGCTATAATAAATTCCAAGGCCAAAAAGTCTAATTTGATTCATTACATACCAGAATAAATTCAACTTATTAAGAAGAAATTTATTCTTGAAAATATACAGATAGGGCCTATTTTGTGACTATAGCAAAATACTTGAAGCTGGGTACTTTCCAAATGAAGGGATTTACTTAATTGACAGGGGATCCAGGAGCATCATCTTATTTTCATCATGGATGGCATCATGTGGGGAACATGAGCAGAGGGTGAAATCACAGGGCGAAATAAGCTGCAATGAAGGGAGGGGCCAAATTCACACTTTTAAAAAAACCTTTTATTGAACGTCTATGATTTACATGTCATGCACCAAAATCCCTCTCCTCCCCCCAGTTTAAAAAAAAAAAAAATCCTGTCACAGAAGCTGTAGTGTATTACGCAGTATAGCCTTTTGTCCACATATGTTTACTTTCAAATGTTCATTGCTACCAGTCATGGGTCTGGTTGGAGGCCTACACTATCGTTACCAGATCCTCACCAGGACTGCCGTCGGATATCCTGTTGTTGCTGTGTGTCAAGGAGATTCTTAACCTTTGAATCTGTAGGTACAGCCCCTTCTTGTGTTCTGGCAGGTCATACATGGGGTAGATGTTGGGGTGAGGTTCACTCAGAGGCCTGGATCAGGGCCCACTCCCGTGTCCTCAGGACAGGGCTGGCTGTCCTGCTCTCATGTCCTCAGGGCAGGGCCAGCTCTCCTGCTCCCATGTCATCATGGCAGGGCTGGTTCTCCTGCTCCTGTGTCCTCAGAGCAGGACTGGCTCACCTGCTCCCATGTCATCAGAGCACAACTGGCTCACCCACTCCCATGTCCTCAGTGCAGGACACATTCACACTTTTAATATCAACCTTTTTGTGAGAACTAACTTAGGACTCACCAAGGACTACCTTAATCCCTTCTGAGGGTCATAACTCCAGTGACATAACCAACTCCAGTCTGGCATCACCACGCAAATGTCCTATAACCTCTCAACATTGCTACATCGAGGACCAAGCTTCTAACATGCAATCCCACATTGAGGAGTCACATCTAACAAAAGGCACTAGCAAAGCAGCTTCCAAATACATGAGAGGAAAAAGAGAACTACAGAGACATACTGACAAACGTGTGTTCATAAAGACAGGCTTCAACTTACCTTCTTCAGTTACTGACGTTAAAAATAAAAAACCTTTAAGATTCCTAACACAGAGAAATTAGTGCATACTACGAATGCCATGGATAGCTAGCTCACTTGATTACTTCTAAACTTCTAAATGCTATCAGTGTGCTATGCACCTGCTACCATCCTGAGGAAAGAACATAAACAAAGTCAAGTTCTTACCTTCATGGAAATGAAGTGTAAGTGTGGGCACAAACAAACAAACAAATATACAAGTCAACATGCTGTCCTGACACACAGAGGTTTCATCTAGAACTACAGAATCCACAGACTCTCAATTCCTGAATAAACACGTAAAAACTTACATGATTTTTAGACTGGGAAGGACATTCCCAAGGACATGACTTATCAGATAACCCTGATAATGATCAATCACCTACTAGTTATATCACTTACAAATTTACTTTAAAACCCAAACATTTGAAAGCTTATGCATACACTCAAGAAATTCAGAACATATTTCATAGCTCTCATAGAATTTCAGGCCTCCAAAAAATCGTCCAACCTCTCAAATGTTTAGCTTATATGCAAAAAAGAACTCAATGTGAACTAGAAACAGTTTTTTGAGTGTTTTAACACCTTCATGCAAGAGCTTGCCAGTGCATTCTGGTCTTAACAAGCTGCCTTAGAACTCTCCTGTACTGAAAACTCAAGCCTCTTCTGTCTGTCTTCATCTCTACCACAAAGACCCTTTGTTAGGATTATGTTCCAATATCATTGACAGAGAACCCCAGCAGAAAGCAGTGGTCTGAACCAGGGGCTCATTTCACTGTCAGGTTCGGCAGGTCCTGAGGCCATCTTCCTTAGGACTACAGGCCAGAGTCATGAGTTCCTTATAGCTTGTCCCCTGCCAACTCACTACACAGCCTTAAACTAAACTCGGGATCTGAAGAGCTCTTCAAACTCCAGCCCATGTGTTTGCATTCCCACCAGTTTGACATGGAGAGGGGTGAGAAGAAGGCCCCTCTCAGAAGTCACAAAGGCTACCGTGCCTTACATGACATTAGCTGGACTTAGTCTACTGGGCACAATACCTGCGCCGCATACCAAGACTCTAGCTTTACATCAGCTGTTTATGGAGATGTCTGGGTTAGAACTGGGAACCAGGCAGAACCAGCAGAGCTCTCTACTACACCACCAAAGGCGACATGACAAAATATAATAAACATTCTGTCCAATCTCTCTCTTCAGCCACTGAGCTAGGTAGTACAGCCAAGGGCATATGATACATGCAAGGTCCATGCCACCTTTGCCATCGCTTCTGCAGCACCTTAAGGCCCTGGGCGTAGCCCGGAGAATTTCCTTCCCTGTGTCTGAGGTTGTGTAGCCACTATAGTCATTAAGGCATCCCTCCTGATCTATAAGTCTTTACAATCTTGATCGAAGTATAATCCATTGAGTGACTGTATGTGCACATACCACGCTACATGAGTGGCAGTGGGAGAGGAAGTGGGAGTGATTGGCTTCTCTCTTTCTACCAAGTGGATTGGACTCAGGTCTCTACAGGAAGTGCCTTTACCTGCTGAGCTGTCTCACTGGGCCCTGTAGTCTCAGTTTAAAGATGACTCCAAACACAATTCCTTAAGCTTGGCCTTTGGGCAGTACTTTACCATGAGAGGTGCTGAATGGAACACTTTAAACAGCCTGCCCCCACATTTGGGTTTGATTTCCTCCTTGTACAACAAGCTGTGTGCTAGTGACACATCATTCTGGGCATGTACACAAGAGCTGCGTTTTCTTCAAGCCTTCTCTTGAGTTTTCCTCCTGAGCCAAGCGTATCCCAGCACCCCATGCTAATAAGACAGTCACTGCCAGAAAGCTGAAAAAAGGGCAGACAGAGCCCAGAGCCACGTCTCCTTCCCATGAAGAACCCCTTCCTGGAGCTCCTGGCTCACCCCAAGAGCTGGTATGGCTGTCTTCACTGTGTGTTCTGCCTACGGAAGAGTTTCTGAGACACTCAGCAATGGGGGATAGAAATTAACGTGGGCAAAGGAACATGTTCTATCAATGCAGCCTTCACCTAGGACCTTCAATGAAACTAACAGCATAGAAAGTCTGTCTGAAGGAGCTAAGCATCCTGGCAAATTAATCTGATGCAAATTCTTACAGCCACACACTCTGTTCCCTTACCATCAATAAGAAAGAACAAACACTGGTCATTTCATTTGCAAGCTTTTTTCTTTCTTATGCAGTCGGAGGGGGGGGGGATGGGGGTGGGCAGGAGAGGGGAACCACAAAGTACACTAAAGATTGCCTAACCCTTAGAAGCATTTCCCTCCATTTTCTTCTGAAAAATAAATACTTCTTTGTCCTTCTTCTACTTCATATTCTAAGGGTATTTCCTTTAAAAAGGCAAGTACCCCTAGAAAGGCTCATGGGAAAAAGAAGAGAATAGAATCAGTAAAAGAAGTATAGTTACCTTTGCATATGTTAGCCTAATCAATAATATCAACAAATCCGAGAGAACAAATACCATTATGGTACTATGTGCTTTCTTTCAAAATCAAATCTAAAAAAAAAAAAAAAAAAAAAAATGCTCAGGCAGGCACAGGTTTACAAAAGGTCATTTCAGCCTCAAATATTTCAGCTCTGCAGCAATACGTTAGGTACCTTAGAGGACAAAGCAGGGAGGACCAGCTTTTTCAGACACTTTTAAGAATTTTATACAGTAGCTCTGTGTTCACAGAGCAACAATAGAGTAGCAAGGCAGATATTCCATTAAAAATCTATGTCCTCTCCCTTAAAGGTGTAGATATTTACACACAGGAAAATACCACTACTGCACCCCTGGCACTGCAGTCCTTCATTCTCGAGTTCACCCTGGGGTCCCCGGCTCCTGAATCTCCAGTTGTTCACTGACCTGATTCAGACACCCTGGTGAACACCCACACACAAACTCATCCCAGCACTTGGAATCTCTATTCTGTCCTGTGTGGCACGGCTTAGTGTCTCTTAGGATTAAGTCGTCCATCGCCCCATCGCCCACCTCCACTTCTATCTACCCCCTCAAGCCTCTCCCTGTGTTTCTCAGATCCTAGTTTCTCCATGAAGCTTTCTTCTGCTCTGAATAGGGAGCCAGCACTACCTAAATAACAGAAGAACCTTAAATAGAATAGAGCTTTGATGTACGGGGTTCGTGATGATTGTCACAAATTTTTTACAAAAACTATATTGTCTCTGAATTCGTGTTGGAGCGGGGGAGGTAGATATTTCAATCCATCACATGCCCTTCTGGCAGAAAAATGAGCCAGGGTCAACAGAAGGGTCAAGGTGCTTTCTGGAGGAAGAGACTGTACAGACTAAGCAAGCTGAGCCACCTGGGTAAGAGGAATGTGCGTGATTGGACCGAGAAACTGCCCGTCCTGGTTCAGAAGAACCAAAGAAACACATCCCCGCCCTCCCGCCCCCCCATTTCTAAAAAACATGCATCACCTTGAAGCGAATGAGACAAGTGCAGGAGCAAAGACGAGAAGAATATAGTGTGTCAGCAGTCCCACACCCCAGGTGAAGCAGAGCTGGGGATGGGAGGGTGGGGTGGGGCAGGGAGTCAGAAGGGAGAGTTTGATGAGGCCACAGGGAAGTTAACCATCACTTTGTAACTTGAGAGTTGCAGCCAATTCCTGGAATGCTTATAAATATACATCCATACACTGCTTTACCAAGGAGCGCTGAACGTGGGGATCTTGAGGGCAATACAACTACGACTCTAGGTGGTAGTTGCTGCTATCATCTCTAGTTCAAAGCCCAGGGAGACTAAGCACCACTAAATGTTGTGGATGCACTGCATCTTCCCAAAACTCACCTGGATCTTATAACTCAGTGTGCTGGTGTCAGGAAGGAGGTGGACGTTTTGGGAGGTAATGAGGGCTACATGAGGTCCTGTGGGTGAATTCCTACCATCCCCCATGATGCAAGTGTGTCTTTAATAAACCCTGGAGCTGGCATTCTTCCTCCACCATGTAATGACAGAGAGAAGAAAGTATATGCAAGCCAAGAGAGCCCCGGCCAGAGCCTGGCCATACTGCCTCCCAGATCGTTCAGCCTCCAGAATTATACGAAATTGATGTCCATGGGTTAGGCCCCCAATATAAGCTTGTTTCTTATGGCACCCTGAAGAGACAAAGATATTGGGGCATACCACGAGAGGACACAGTGTCAACTCTGTCTGTCTGTCTGTCTACAACAGGCTATAACATGCATTAGCAGTTTAGAAACAATGCAGGGGAGTCAACAGTGACTATATCCTTTCCCCCATCCATGCTTTTTTCCTGTCCTTGCACTCTGCTGCCGGGGTGAAGTTTTGGGGGCACACACTATCGGAAGAGGTGGGCTTGACGTCTGTATGTGTGTCAGAACTTAGTTTCCCACGATGGGCACTAGATTGAGGAAAGCAAGTGAGTGTTCAGTATGACCGAAGTGTTAACTGCCACAGCCCAGAAAGCAAAGCACAGGCAGTTCCCTATGAATAAATAGTCCTGTTATGAAGTACGCCTTCTAAACTGAGATGAAACACTACCCAGAGCATGCCTTCAGGAAAAAAACTTGTCGCCATAGCTTGGTGAGAGGCCAGTGTTAGCTAATGGTTACATCATCCGGCTCAGTATAGCAGCAGCAGAGAAACTCCTAGTCCACAGTGCTGCCAGACCTAGTGTTTTCTTTAGCCCTGGTAAATGGGGACGAGATAGGAGAGAGAAAGAAAAGAAGAAATAAAAGGAATTGCTACCTGAGACTATCGCATGAGGAGAAAAACTAATTGAAGGAAGATTCCACTTTCAAGCAAGGTTGTCCTATACCAGCCTTTGGGATAGATAGAGCACTGGAAGTAGTGGAGGCTCTTCGGTGCTCTTTTCCTTTAAGGTTCCTGACATGTGTAGGTCATTGAATTCTTAGCACCTCAGCCTGTCTTCAGATGATGACTCAAGCTCAGCACTATCACACAAAGTGCTCAAAACCCTACGCATCTGGACTCGAGGTCTACATGGCTGGTAAGCCTCTACTGTTTGCTCTGCTCCAAAGAACCTAGAAGCAATGGGGAGATGCCAAATTCTTCCTGCTCTCAGGCTCCTGGCAGCCTACCTAACAGTCAGCCAATGAAAGGACACTAGAAGGTCATCAAGATGTTAGCAAAAATATGTCTGAAAAATTTTGGAATTTTAAAGCTTCGTCCGCATGAGATTTTAACCTTTCAATGTCAAAATGTTCAAAGCTACTGCTGGCCGAGGAAGGAAAATGCAATAATTATTAGGCAACCAGTATAGAAAATCAATCCTTAAAGAAAAATACCCAGATAAGCATCATGTCAAGAATGGTACCATACACTAAAAGCCTCTTTTGTAAAAGCCTCTGTTGGCTGTAAAATCCTTCTATTATTTTAATATAAGGCTATTTGCAATAGAAAGCTGCAGGGTTTGTGTGTGTGTGTGTGTGTGTGTGTGTGTGTGTGTGTGTGTGTGTGTGTGTGTACACATGCAATCACATTGTACTTTCTAAAACACTGTACATAGTTCGTGGTTTGCCTATCACATTCCTAATCTAACATCTGGCATCTCAAATATCTAATATTCTCAAGTCTTGACGTATTTCCAAATTCAAAACTGTTTCAGGGCAAAGTGTCTTGGATCCTCCAAAGTCACATCTTTTATATTTCACTTTTATTTCAAGTGACCTCTGATAAAATATCAGCAACTTCCCCCCTTCTATTGTCCAAAGGGCTTCTGGGACCTTATCGTGCCAGGAAGTAAATTAGTGTAATTTAGATAGAGTTAACATTATTTTCTTAATCCACAGAAGCAATGTGTTTGAAGTGATGGAAATGGCGGAAATGGGTGGAGGTGTGTTTCAATTAGTATTTGAAGTTCTCTCATAATCTCCGCCTCTCCTTAACAGCTGCTGTGGGGGTGTGGCAAGTGAAGGAATCCCTGAGTGAGTGAAGTCCTGAGCGAATGTGTGCCGCTGACATGGGCACATCCATGTTAGGATTCCATTAGCCTCAGACTCAAAGGCTGGCAAAGCCTTCCTCTGGGCACAAAGCAAGAGTGTTGGCAGTGTGTGCTGAAAGTGTCCACCATAGCTTTCTTCCGCGGGGGCGTCTGCCACGTGAAGGCTATTCCCCTCCAAAGACTGCTCTTTTTTTTTTTTTTTTTTTTTTTTTTTTTTTTTTTTATTAATTTATTCTTGTTACATCTCAATGTTTATCCCATCCCTTGTATCCTCCCATTCCTCCCCCCCCCCATTTTCCCATTATTCCCCTCCCCTATGACTGTTCCTGAGGGGGATTACGTCCCCCTATATATTCTCATAGGGTATCAAGTCTCTTCTTGGCTACTTGCTGTCCTTCCTCTGAGTGCCACCAGGTCTCCCCCTCCAGGGGACATGGTCAAATGTGAGGCACCAGAGTATGTGAGAAAGTCGTATCACACTCTCCACTCAACTGTGGAGAATATTCTGACCATTGGCTAGATCTGGGAAGGGGTTTAAAGTTTACCTCCAGAGATCATCCAAACCAGTCCGCTAGATCCAGCTGTACACCGCAAACCCCGCCCCCTTGTTTATCTGTATCTTGTTACCCCACCTCCTTGCTCAGCTGTAGGCAATAAGCCACCTCTCTGTTCAACTCTACCTAATAAACAGGCTGAGCTTCCAGGGTGCTGGGGTTTCTTCAGCCCACTGGACCCAGCCATTTACATCAGTGCCTAAATGTGACTATCTTTTCTTCACTCCCTTGATGTCCCAGAGGAGAAGGCAATGCAGCAGGGCCTGAGACACGTACTATAAGGACCCTTAGGATGTAAGCTACACGAGGGGAGGGGCTCTGGGTATGGGCATGTAGCAGGATCTTAAGGTTTTCCTGAAGGAATCCCTTCCTCCAGCCCCAGCTTTCTGAATCCTGGTGAAGTATTCCAGTACAGAGCGATGAAGATAGGTGAGGTGTCTGGGTCTGCAGACCAGGCCCTCACTTAAAGGTCAACGAAAGAAAGCAGGAGGTCAGTTCACAACAAGCAGGGACACAGTGTGGTTACAGCCACCAGCTAGGGCAGCTGGTGGAATCTAATGATAGTTCTTTTAGTAGCTGAATAAAACAGCGCTCAGCCCCTGGGTCCCTCTGTGTACTCACGAACCCCCAGGCGGCGCAGGCAAGTACACACTACACTGGACCTCAGACCCATTTATCCCCTTCCTTGCATCCAGGAAGACCACAGGGGAATTTAAAAAACCACCAGCCACCCTTTCGTTACTGATGACTCTGGAAAAGGGTCAAGGGTCATTACACCACAGCATAACACTTAGATCAAGTAAATATTGATTTGGTAAACCTTTTGTAAGTTTAAAGGTTCAACTGATGCAACACTGTTTAGTGTTAACTGTTTACCTTTAATTGCCTCTTCAGTCCCCTTCCCCCTCTGTCCCAACGGTGTATTTAATTCAAAAGAGCAGGCATGGCCCTTACTCATAGTTCTGCTACTGTACCACCAATAAGACAGGAAACCTTTTCTCCAAAGACTAGAAGAAAACGCTCTATCCTTTTCTCACTTGGGTCAGTCTATGTAGCATCAGACACTGGGATACCACTAGAACAAATCCTTGGGGTTTTGTTTTATTTTGTTTTGGCTTTTGTTTGCTTGTTTGTTTTGGTTTGGTGTTTGTTTTCTTTCTTTCCCTCCCTCCCTCCCACCCCCCGCCACCCCACCCAGACATGGTTCCTGGAGTCACTCTATAGACCAGGCTGGCCTTGAACTCACAGAGACTCATCTGCCTCTGCCTCTCTGAGTGCTTGGATTACAGGGGTGTGTGACTGTGCCCAGCTCAAGTGTTTGTTTTCTTTCAAGACAGTCTTGCTAGGTATTCCAGCCTGGCCTGGAATTCGTAATCCTCTTGCTTTGGTCTCCTGTCCTGGTAGAACCAGATCTTTGTGCATGTCAGGCAAGCACGTTGCTCGGTGAGTTACACCATGGTGGGTACATTTTATTGTGAGACAGGATTTCACTAAGTTGCCCAGGCTGACCTTGAATTCATAATCCTTCCACCCCAGTCTCTCCATTTGCTAGACTCACAGGCCTGCAGCACCAGGTTCGACACCACTGACTCCTTTACAACTGTTTATCAGTCACTGCTCCCAGCATGCAATGTATGTCATAGGACATGGAGTACTTTCTAAGTTGACTGGACTCTGGATCACCTTAGTTCCACAAGTTCCCTACAAGTTTGCACTAGTGTTTCATCATTTATGTTCCTTTCTGGATCCAGAGAATTGGATCTGAATCCGTAGTAGCCTCCCGGATAAATGAAGCAAGCACCACAGATGCATGGAGGTGGTTTTGATGCCAAGCAATCCTACAAGGGATGAACACATACCCATGTGGAGAGAAATAAACATTATTGTGACTATTTCATATGTATATGCTGTTTGTACGTTGAAACAATCACAGAAGTTCCCCAGCCCATGGTGTTCACTAATATACAGACAAGATGTCCTGGGAATAACCCTTTGAGATCTTGGAAATACAAGCGTCAAGGTTTTAATCTGTGTGTATGAATAAAAGTGAAAGCCTTGCTTCTTCTTCTTCTTTTTTCTTTTTTTACGCTAGAGCAAACTTGCAACTATAAAATCACTTCCAAAGATCAGGATGAGGATGAGAGCCAGTTAATGGCGTACTATTGGCGGGAATATGAAATGGTGCCACCACTCTGGAAAATGGCATTGTAAACGTTAAAATAAAATTAAAGCTAGAATCACCACATGATACAGCAGTTTTATTTCTAGGTATACAGGTAGGT
Source organism: Acomys russatus (assembly GCF_903995435.1). Lineage (NCBI taxonomy): Eukaryota > Metazoa > Chordata > Mammalia > Rodentia > Muridae > Acomys > Acomys russatus. The sequence continues at coordinate 30,135,157 of NC_067163.1, read as the reverse complement.
CTCAAGCAAACAGCTACATGCCTGTGCTTACAGAAGCATTATTCTGAACAGGCAGAGGATGGAAGAGCACTTAATGTTAATGACTGTGGAAAAGGAAATGTGGAGTCATAATATCATGAAATAGTAATACTCATCTATATAAAGGAAGCAAATTCTGGGAGCTCAGCTGGTACAGTGATGCCTTGAAAGCTTGATCCCTGAGTTTGAGGCCAAGAACCCATGTTTAAAAAGTGGTGTGGTACCACACACTTCTAATCCCAGTGCTAGGGAGGCAGACTGGACTCACTCACATAGTTAGCTTCAGGCCAGGTAGAGACTCTCAAAAACAAAATGGACAGCCTAGGAAATGGAGGGAGGTTGACCTTTGGCTTCCACAAGGCCACGCAACACCTACAAGCACCCACACACATCTCCATACACATAGGAAGCAAATTCTGACACAGGATAAAACATGAATGAACCTTTAGGACACTGTGCTATATATAAAATAAGCCAGTCACAAACAGACAAGTAATATTCTTCTTACACACGCACAGAGACAGAAAATAAGATGGTGGTTGCCCCACCATCAGCAAGGAGGGTGTTTAATGGGTATAGTTTCTTTCTTCCTTCCCTCCTTCCCTCCCCCTCTCTCTTTCTTCCTTTCTCCCTTCTTTCTCTCTTTCCCTTCCTTCCCTCCTTCCTTCCTTCCTTTCTTTCTTTCTTTCTTCCTTCCTTTCTTTCCAAGAGTCAGAAGCATTGGAAAACTGTTGGGCAGCAATGTAAATGTACTCAACAGTACTGAACTGGACTTTTAAAAAATGCTTTAGACAGCAGATTTTATGTTGTTTGCATAAAATTGTGGTATCATAAAATTAAAAGTGCACACACACACACACACACACACACACTTAAAATCGACCTTTAAGTCAGCAAGCCAAAAATTGCTAAACGAGGTTATTTGCTCCAACGGCAGTAGATTATGTTTGTGAAACTCACAGATGCACATGCCACAGCTTGTCATGAGACAGCTTTCAGAAAGGACACAGTCTTCAGTGACCAGCATGAGTTCTCACTCTAAATTGAACTTTCAAGAGTCTGCGCTGGAAATGAGACCACCCCACCCAGTGGGAAGGGCTGATACTTTAGAGCAGTGGGTCTTATGAAGTAATTGCTGTCCTTGAAAAACCTATCAGAAAATATGACCTGCTAGTCAGATGCAGGTGTTATAAAATTTGTTATGACGAATAAATATTTCAGAGATAGGGTGTACAAAACACAAAGATAAGCTAGTGAACTCTTTCTAGTCTGTAAATAACTTCAACAATAACAATCACAGTAAGAGGAGAAAGAGCTCAACAAGCCGTAACTGTTACTGCAAGTCAGTTGTTCTCGGCCTTTTTAATGCTGTAACACTTCAATACAATTCCTCATGTTGTGGTGACACCCACCATAAAAATATTTCCGTCGCTACTTCATATCTGCAATTCTGCTACTGTTAAACATTACAATGTAAATATTGGAGGATGCACAGGACATCTGATATGGGGTCACCAGAGAGGTGGGGACCCACAGGTAGAACCACTGCTCTAAGTGACTCCTTTACTCAGAGAAACAACCACCCACACTGACAACCAAGAGAGAGCCAGGAAGACCTACCACTAACCCTTTTCTGAGTAAATGTAGAGATCTGGGTCACAAAGTTAACATGATGGCCTAAACTGATGGAGATGAAAACTTTCTAAAGAGGAAAACTTTACCACCCTTCCCACGTTCAGCTTCCTTTGTTTTTTTTTATTTTCTTGAAAAGGTTGCCAGTGACTGCAGAGTTGGCACTGAGGGGGAAAGCAGTGGATAGATAGAAACCAGGGGGCAGAAGGATATGCCGTTCTGGTGCTACTGTAGATGATAAGCATGGAAGCCTCACACACCAGCTTGACCTCTAGAGCCTGTGCCACCTCCACGGCCAGGGAAAATACAATCCACAGGCCAAGGAGAGCTGAGGATTATTTAGGGGGAACACCCAGAGAGGGTCCATACAAGAACCAGCATTGACAGTTAGATGCTAGTGAGCATTAGGCTTGGATTTATCTAGGCTACTCATTTTATTTTGGAGAAGGGGGGAGGAGGAGGGAGAAGAGGGGGAGGAGGAAGAGGAAGAGGAGGAGGAGGAAGAGGAAGAGGAGGAGGAGGGGAGGAAGAGGAGAAGGAGGAGAAAGGGGAGAAGGAGGAGGAGGAAGAGGAGGAGGAGGGGAGGAAGAGGAGAAGGAGGAGAAGGGGGAGACGGAGGAGAAGGGGAGGAGGAGGAGCAGGAGGAGAGAGGGAGGAGGAGGAGCAGGAGGAGGAGGGGGAGGAAGGGAATCACATAGAGCCTGCTGTCAGTACTCGACAGATCATAAACTGTCAGAAATGTTCCAGCTACATACCAGGACCTCTAATGCAAGAGAAGCATCGAGCACGATGTGGTCAGAAAGGAGCACAGCAGAGAGGGCAAATCCTAACGCGTAAGGAACGGGGAGGGATGGGCCGCTTGCTCCTTCAGAGCAGGAATGCAAACATTCTTCTGACATTCTAACTTTCCCTGTCCCCCCAGGCACTGGAGGAAAGAGCTGGGGAAAAAAAAATCAACTCTGCAGTAGGGGGCATTAAAACGAGAAAATGTTGACCTTTTCCTATAGATACAGATACCATCAACCACTTGTTATCTTTAAACATAAAGATGTTGACATTTATGGACGCAGTTTAGAAATGTGATTCATTTTTCCAGATGCATCTGCACACACACGTGATGGGCAGCTCACATGTACAGAGTATGTACACCTATGGAGAATGGTCAGGCATGATTCTACTTGTCAAGAAATGTAGTAGATATGCTTCTGGGGCAGCCATCACATAACTCACCGATGGTAGCAAGCAATATCAGATGTTTCATTTTTAAGGATGTGCAAACCCCAGACCAGTAAGTAATTGTTGTAAATGAAACTTCTTAAAACATTGTTCTACATACATTATTTTATTGACGACAAAGAATAAACGAATAAAATTTTTGCATTTTTCCTTCTTTATACTTAATCCAATGATATGAAGACTTTTTCCACAAACTCTTAAAAAGAGCCTCAATTGTGATGCAAGCAAACAAAATGAGAAATGTTAATTATAGTCCATCAACCCCGATGGTTCCCTGGACTTAACATACAATGTATTAAAATTATACATGATAAAGTAAATGCCCATTCTTAAAACAGAAGATTCAAAATTTTTTTATTTCTCTTATTGCCAAGATGACAGTGGGTGTTTCCACTCCCTTCTAGGAGAGCTACTCCACTTCAGGAACCGTGTTTTTGTTTGTTTGTTTTGGGGAGACAGAGGCTTGCTAGGTAGCCTAGGCTGGCCTCGGCCTCCTTAATGCTGGTATTACAGGGTCATGCCACCATATCCTGCACTTTGGAAATATTTTTTCATTCCACCTTCATGTATCTCTACCCTCTGTAGCTTTCACTACTGCACGCCATGAAAGCTAACACTATGAAAGGCTGGTGCTGGTATCCACAGAGGCGCAAAGACTAGATGAACTATACTAAGTACTTTTAAATTGTGTTGAGAGATGGGAGAATCGAGACAGGGTTTCCTGCAGCCGGGGCTGCTCTTGAACTCCCAACTCTCCGGTCTCCACTTTCCAAGCACTGAGATTTTACAGGCACACACCATCACACCCAGCCTTAAAAATTTAAATCTCTGCAAAGAGTCATTTAGCACAACTTCTTGTCGTTCAGTGAGATAAAAGAGAAGGCAGGTAAAATACCTAGAGATAGAAGGATAGACGAGCATTCTAAATAATTTACAAGGATCTTTTTAAAGTTACAGGACTGGGCTGTTTGCTCCTCATATCTCTCTTGTAATCTGTAGCGGGGGGGGGGGGGGGGGGGGGGAGACCAACACAATGTAAATATGCTGCTCATTAGGCAGAAAGTTCATATGATCCATTTCAGCGAGACCAACATGCACTATCAACAGAAATTTTATGCAAAGTCTGCTCTTTTTTTTGTTTGGGTCACTGAACTAAGTGCAAACCAGCTGTTACCCAGGATAATCTGAAAAGGCAAAAGCTCACACAGCTTTCTTCTTTTATTTTTGCTAACACAAAAGCACTTACAAATAGCACTTATTTGTTCAAAAGTGCCATTTGTGGAGGGTTTAATCTCTTAATGACTTAATGGTTTAGAGCCCATACTTAAAAAGTCATTTTTTTCCAGATTAAGCCTGTATTTTTCATGTCCCTCTAAAAGCATGCTGTTTATTAAAACTGTTCACATCCTCAAAACACTACTCTACCAAAAGTTAAGTTCTATGAAATTTAAAAATATGAAAACAAGTTTTAAAATGTGAAAACTTGTAATTTGAATCCCACATCAAAATTCCACGCTGAGTGCACAATTTATAATTTTCTTCCACAAAAGCAAATTGTCCTAAAACAAATCAGTAATTTCTTCCACATCTAAATTCTTAAGCTCTGTTTTAGACTCACTGTCTCTATTTTGGATGTTCTGTCTCTTATGACCCTGATTTTTGAACTTTCCGAGCATTCTAAAATATCATTCTCAGGTATTCATGTCCCTTCCGCATTTGCCTAGTGTTGGGTTTGGGATAGAGGTACCAAGAACTCAGTAACTGACCATGGCGAAGGTCTCTAGAGATGAGCCCTGGGACGCTTCAGGCATTTCTCACAAGACAGTTTTAAAGGTGCTGGAGAGCTTGGAGTGCCAAACCAGTGACCACTACCATGCCTTACCATCATTATGTGATAAAACCACCTGAATCCTGGAGCAGAATAAGCCTTCCTTGGGCATGAATCCTCAGAGAATACGACTGTTTTGGAGGTGAGACGTTCAGTTTTAGGAATTTAACAAGGCACCAGTTTAGGATTTGTTTACATAGCTAGTACTACAAATTGTATCAACACCCATACTGTTCCTCAATAGCATGCAAATGCATGCCGTGCTCTTTTCCTAGTGAACAGCACACACACAAACGCAGCCCATCAGAGGGCCTTTTCTTTCTCTCCTCCACCCCCTTAACCAAATACTACAAGTCCCAAGCACACAAACTCTGCAAAATATGGACTTCAGCAGAGAAAGCGACTGGAAATAGCCTCTTTGGCTTCACCACCATTGGTTCAGCACATTATTAAGCAAACATAACAAGTAAGTGCAACAAACTAGCCATTTGCTCCAGAGAACCAGACAATGCCTTGAAGTGTGATGCATTCCTTCCCAACTCGGAGCATTTAGTTAGGCTTTGGTTCACCTCCAAGTTTGTGAGATTCCAGTGTTTTTCGTTATTTCTACACTAGAATGTACAACAAAGCCAGGAAGACAGATCTCAACATCATTTTAAAGATGTCCCAACATTACCTACTTCTTACCCATTTTTGTTTGACCTGTTAATGGGTGCCATTATAAATACTCAAATGAGATGATCTTTTGTTAAAACTGGGTCAAATCCACTTGTTGGTCCATAGGCACACACTGAAATCCATGAATCTGAGACTATGATTTTGGAGACTCAAGGCAACTATAACCCTTTTACCGTGGCACCTTATGCTGCTATGAAATTTCTTCCTGATAGCTTGTATCGAGCTGGATATGATTTCCCCTGGGAAAAGCCTGCTACCAAAAACTCAGGCCACTCAGGAATTCTGTCTGCTTTGATGATCACCTCAATCACGGAGGACGGAAAAACCTTATCTTTCCACCAGTTGATCTCACGGTGAATCCCCAACTGCTACACTTACTGGAGGCCATCTTAAACCAGCAAGGAGACAGAACGCATGACCAAAGTGCCCCATCCATACTCAACAATTTCTTTCCAGTTACCTTCCTAGGGAACCAGGGCACTTCTGTACTGTGGGATTCTTATCCCAGTTTGTAGGAATTCTAGCCATTTACTGGATGGAAGTAGAGACCCCGAATGTCTAGAAATATCACGAAAGAAGATCAGGGAAGGGGGCAGTCTGTGAATGTGCATTCTTTTCTATGAAGAAATGAACTGAGTGAGGAAAAAAAAAAAAAAAAAAGACAAAATATCTGTAAGTCTCACCAGACATGTCACAAGCCACAGCCACACAGAGGAGCTGCTGTGTGCTCTTCTTTCTTCCACTGAATAAATGCCCCTTGAGTGCAAAGTAAGTGCTCAAAGCAGGTAACACTGCTATGCAGAACAATCTCAGGTTTCAGAAACAGGCTCTTCCAAGGGGAATTTATAGCCAAGTTGACACAAACTATTAGAAGGAGTTTTTCACTCGATTAGCCTGTTTCTGCCTTCCCAGTACTGGGAATGAAGGTACTGCATTAGTCCCAGTCCTGATTTTGTTTTTTTAAATCAGGACAACTGCTAGGGAAAATTACCACATTCTCTAAACTACTAGACAAATATAAATGTGCACGCATTAAAGAGCAACAGGTAAACTAAATCTCTGACTATGGAAAGCTCCCCATAGAATGTCTCGTAGGATATTCTTGGTATCAGAGTTGTAAACCCTTGTTTGCTGTTCTAAGGAAATCCTAAACTAGGAACCTGTACTTAGTCATCTGGTTGAATATATCATTATTAAATAGCATACATTTTACATGGTAGTAGCGGTAAGTCTGTCATGTTAACTTCAGAAGCATATTAAGTTGCTTTCACACGACGTAGACCTTCTATAAACTGGACAGCAGGAATTGTGGGCAGGGGAAACAAACCCAAAGGAGCCACAGGCTCTAGTAAAGCAGGACATTTTGGGTGAATTCTCAACCCCACTGCTCAAATATCTTAGGTTTGTTTCTTGTTTTTGTTTGCTTCTTAAAGAACTTGTACTGATTTACAAACTCTGCCCCAAGTTCATATTAAATAAATAAATACTGCTGAAAATTGGAAGGCACTCTAAGTATTCCTTTCAGTTCAATATAACATAGTCATTAATTCCACCAGCGACTACTAATTCCAGCAGTCTTCATCTCTGTGCCAAGATGACAGCACGAGCTGTCACAGCCAATGAAAGAAATCCTCTCCCAAATATCATCAAGGTCTCAGCTCTAGCATCATGTTTCTTTCCACAGAAAGTAAGATAAATAACAAGTGAGTTTTAAGATTTATTATCTGATGTTACGAAAAATAAACCACACCTGTTTTTTAAAAACACAACAGATCCAATTACCTTAAATATGTACACCTATCTACACTCCTTCCCCGCACCTGCTGTCCTCACCAGGTGAACACTGGGAGGAAGGTCATCTTGAAATTAGAGTCTGAAAGCCAGCATGGGTTCAGGAAAGAAAGGATTATCCCACAACAACAACAAGTAAGAACTAATACGGACCACTAACGTTCTTTGTTGCATATTGCTTAACAAATATTTTTAAAATGAAATTAATTCCCGGGAGAAAGGTTGCGCGATGTTCTTTAACTGTTGGTGCTGCCGGTCCCCCTATCAGGGTCAGTTCTGAAGAAAGGAGTTAGCACGCAAAGCATTGCTCTAGTCTTTCAGCATGTGCGGGCAGGCTTTTCATTTTTAAGCTCGTTCCATGGGCTCTACCTTTATCTCCACTCTTTTACAGGCAGATAAGTGCACAGCATAAAAGGGAACATGTGCAGCCTCTAGCTTGAAGATCCAGCCTCAGATGAATAAAAGGCCTCTGTTAAGAAAACCCAAGGTTTCTAACAACATATTGTGTCCACATCCACCCAGTAAGCTGAAGGACCACAGCTCTCTGTAGGACAGAGAAGACACATGAGCAACACATCCAAAGCCAGTCTTTTAAACAAAAGCAGTCTTAACCCATACAGTTTTTGAAGTTGATAATTATTTAATTTATTCAGATTATATCCTGAATGTTATCCCCTGCCTTGTATCTTCCTGTTTCCACCCCCTCTCCCTCTTCCTGCCCTATTGCCCTCCCCTAGACCTCTGACAGAAGGGGACCTCCTCCTCCTACCTTATCAGCCAGACCCTCAGAACCTTGCCATAAGGGTGGGGGAAGTCTTCAGAAAGCGACACCTACCGTCTAAAAGTACCCATAAGCACGTGGAAAACGGTCCTACTTTGTCTGCCCTCACAGATTAGCACAGAACAGTAAGTTTACTGAGTTAGACAGAAAAATGAATAGATGAGGCTGGGATTGTCTTGACTTGCTATCCCCTGCTGGAAATGAGTTCTCTCTGTGTTGGGTTCTGAGAAAGTAGCGCTCACATTTCCACAGCCACAGCTACCACCTCTAAGGCAGGAGCCCGAAAAGCAAGTATAAGGGTGTGTGAGCAGATGAGCATGAATTTGTGAAACAGAACCACCCAGCATACACGCTTTTGACAATACAATAGCAGCACCATTCATCACATGTCACAGTGCAGCCATCACTTTGCACACAGGACTCACGCCATCTGTTGAGGTTTGGCATTCCTTTTATGCAGCTAACAACGACAAACTATTCTTAAAATCCATCAGGAAAGTGTTTCCCAAATGCAAAAATAATTATAGAATCCCCCCCAGGATGGCAGAAATTAGTTTTGTGTTACCCAGTGTCTGGTGTACTGTAGGGAGACATGAAAGCATTAGAAGATAGACAAAACACATTTTCTCAAGTTATTGGAACCATTGCCAATTATTTTACAATAAGAACACACTGAACACGTGTTAGGTCATACTAGGTGAGAACAGAACAAAAACCTCCTTAAAAAGGGAGAGTTTTGTTGTTTTTTTTTTTTTTTTACTATTGTTCAAGGTTTTATCTATATAGTTCTGAATATTTACATAAAGGTTCAGAAGAAGTTAAACATTTAAATTTGTCAAGCTGTTCAGACATGCATAATGAGAGCGAAGTCGTCAGCTCCCTTGGCTTTTAGTCTGACGGTGAAAGCACTCCTTTAGCACACAATACCAAACATGAACATTTAGAAACACACTGAACTACAAAATTTCCTTTTGTTCTAAATATTTGGCATCCAAGAAGTCATCTATTAAGAAACCAGACTTCGGACTGTAAGACCTACTACAGTTCATTTGAGTTTGCTAGGTAGCTTTAGAGAGCCAGGGTTGTGTGCAAGTGTGTGTGTGTGTGTGTATCCGTATCCAAGACTGGTATAGTGTCACTCCAGGAGCTGGGAGAAAAAACCTGGTCAATTGTCTTTCTCTTATTTTAATAAAATAGGAAACCTACGCACCTCTTACCCTTTTTAAACAAGTGTTATCGGTGCCAGGGGAACTTTTTGCTGTGGTTGTAATTTTAAAATTTTAAAATAAAACTGGAAAAGGAAAAAAAGAATAAAAGAAAAAAAAAAGAAAAAAAAAGAAACTAGACTTCAAAAATCATGTTCATACTCTATCTGGGGAAAAAATATGAAGCAAATTGCAGCATGAGGATGTTTTCAGAATTCTGTTCTGAAAGCTGGTCACTGACGGGCACCAAAATAAAAGCAGGAGATGGCTCTGAACACAGATATGTGTGTGTGTGTGTGCGCGCACACACACACACACACACACCAGGAGCAAATAAATGCAACAAGGCAGAAGAACAACAGTAACTCATTCACTAGGTTACTTAAACACATCGCCAGGGAAAGCTTCCAGGGAAAAATACTTGGATAAAGGAGAAGAAATGGCCACATAGGATGAGGGTCTCTGGCTAAAAGAGTCAGAAGAAATCACATTGACTTGAACTGGAAGACAGGAGAAGAACTCAAAAGGCTGGAGCGGAGCCACCTGGAAGGGAGAGGGGGCAAGTGGCTCTGCAAAGTTGCATGGCTTGTGGTGAAGAAACAGCAGCATTAGACCTCTGCAGACACGTGTGAGAAAGTGAACCGGAGACATGCACACGCAGGATGAACAGCTCAACAAATCCTCAGACTTTTTAACTGCCTGCAGCTACCATATTGCCCTCCTAGCTGTCTGGGACTTCTAACTCCGAGCCCAGTGACAAAACCTGGAGACTAGAATCAAAAAGGCTTCACTGACGAGATGAAGGTCAGGGTTCTGCAAACTGAATCTCTGCAGATAACCAAGAAGCTCTAGTGTGATTGCGCTTCAAAGTTGGGACATACCCACAAAGATGAAACTGCCCTAAGGTTAATGGCACACTCACTTATCAAGAGACAGAGGAAAGAAAGACAGGAGGAGCACAGGAGAAAGCTTGAAAAATGCAAATACATGTAAGATTCTCTCCCAGATCCACTATTGGACATTTGCCATCTAGCAACTTCTTAGCATAAGGAAGAGGGGAAAAATTCTTCTGAGCTGATAATTTCATTTCTTCATGCTACTTTGGTGCGATTAGAAGAAGAAGAAAAAAAAAATCTAATAGCACAAAAGGCAATAAACAAAAGAAAACAGACTGTTCTCCACCTGTAACAGCCGCTAGCCAGAGACAACAAACAAAATACTTCTTTTTGCTGAGAAGATAGATAGTAATATGGAGGTTGAAAAGAAAAACAGGTTTTAAAAGTATGGCTCAGGCAAGATTGAAGTTTCAGGACCGACACACTTAACTACACGGTCCAAGCCCTAGATTCTGACAACTCTATTCTAGCAAAGAAAGGTTCCACATGGATCTCCTCCCAGAGGAGCCATGACCTAATGATCTTTGAAGGCAGTTTTCCATAGTTTAAAGTTGGAATCGATTTAACTCTTTTACTTCTGGCATCTAGGCAGTTTCCATTTGGAGAGCCACCTATGACCGCTCGTCATTTGTTGAGCATATTTCTTTGGAATAACTATAGGATTACCTTACACCGCACACTGTCTATATGCGACCACAGAAGGTGGCACCGACTAGTCGATCCAAAGAGGTGAAACTTAATCAAGGCTGAAGGTTTCCTGACATGACGTTAAAGGCAGAGAACAGCTCAAGTGGTCAATACCACACCCATTTACTTTAAAACACCAATACAAAGCCCCCTCCCGCAAGTGGGTCATTTTACCTGTCATTTACCAGATCCAGAGCAGGATGGGAAAAAGGCTTCTTAGCAATCCAAGCCTTGTTCCAAATTTAAACCAAGAATCCCAAGAGGGTGAAAGGCAACTTCGGGGGACCACTCCATGTGCAGGGTGTGGAGGCAGGACACCCTCCCGGAGAAAGAAATCCAGGGTCCCCCAAAACTAAAGTGACTACAAGCACTCGCGGAAGTTCCAGTGTCAGGCCCTATCCCAAGTTCTGCGATCCGCGTGGCCGCTGAGGATCTGGACGCCTCGAGTGAGAGTCAGCCAGCGGGACAGGGGACCAACAAGAGAAGGAGGGTGGCAGTTCAGGGTGCAGCATGGAGGATCTGAAGTTGCAGTCCCTGTCCCCAGTGCCCCCACGCTCCGCTCACCAGTCGCTGGAGAGCGGCCTCTGGGCAGCTGTGCGCAGCTGGACGCGGCCTAGACGCCCGCACCCCACCGCTTCCCCGAGGGCCCCCGGGCACTCTCTGCAACTTACTGGGGCAGCGCCCTGGCCACGCGACGGGGAAGGGGACAGGCGAGCGAGCGGCTGCAGCGCGCTGCGGATCCAAAGCTCGGGAAGGCTAGAGGAGCGGCAGCCTCCTTCTAGGTCCGCGCAGACTGAAGCTCCAGTTGCCGAGCTGCAAAAGGCGGGCTGGGCACGTGGGCGCCCCTCTGAGTAGGGACGGAGGGGCGAGGCGGGGCGAAGGGCGGGGCGAGGGGCGTGGCCTCTCCGCCCCTAGCGACCCCCTCCAGAAACGCTTGTTGGGCCGAGCTCCCAGGCTCTAGGGAAGCAGTGTCCAGCTCCGCGCCTCTATCTGGCCTAGGGCAGGGCGCGCGCACACGTGGTTACCAGGCAGTCTGCTGGGTAGGTGGGCGTGCGTGTGAGACGCAAGGCTTGGCAGAGGGAAATGGCCCCTTTCCTTAGCAGAACCAAATCTCAGGGGGGCATTTCTGAAGTTTCTTCTAAGTAGGATTCTCTCTCTCTCTCCCTCTCTCTCTCTCTCTCTCTCTCTCTCTCTCTCTCTCTCTCTCTCTCTCTCTCTCTCTCTCTCTCTCTCTCACACACACACACACACACACATTGAGAAACGGGAACATAAAAATAATAGTATATGATCATAAGCCAGAAGCCCAGAGGGGTGTGCTTTGTCAAATAGTACCACTCCCTCTAATGAAATCAAAACTAGTAGAATCAAGACTTATGAATAGGCAGGCAGGCAGGCATGGTTATTTGGAGGTGGGTTTTTAAAGAAAATGATACTTAGTATTTCCAAGCCAGCAAAACCAGAAGTTACAGAATCAAGGTTTTTCATTCCGTGCTTTTGTTTACTTTATGAGTCTCTGATAAAAGTCACAATGTGAAACTCTTGCTTTTAACACAAAATGAAGCAGATCATTGGCTCAGAATTGAATATTATTGTATATTATTATTTCTTTGTAGGAAGGACTAACTTTTGGGCTTCAAAGGGGTCTTTATTCAACTCTGACAAATAACGTTAGGTAAGTGCCCATTCATGTTATGCAGTACCCAGATTTAAAGAGAGCCGCTAGTCCCTCTTCTTTAAAATCTACTGAATAGTGATGGTTTGACCTGCTACCACCTTCAGATGCTGTGTATCCAATGACGTTATCCATGGTTCTCAGGGAGGAGTTCCAGGTCTATGGAGCATAGCAACTACGATGCATACTTTACACCAGAGAGTCGTTCTCAATTTTGTAATAGATTGTAAATATCCTGAATGGGGTAAAGGAGCCTGTCTTACTTTGTTTGTTTGTTTGTTTGTTTGTTTATTTTATGCCTACAGGTGTTTTGCCTGTATGGGCATCACACTCATGTAGTTCTAAGGAAGGCCAGAACTGATAGAGCAAATGTTCTAATCAAAAAGCCATCAGCATAAACCTTTTACACTTTATCATGTATTTTCTATGTAAACTGTCTTTAATCACCTAGTGAACTGATACACGTGGACACTAACACTGAATGCCCACTCAAGCTCAGTCCTACACTTCTCAAGCCTTCAGATGCTTCATTGATTTTTATAAGGACAAAGGATCTATGATTTTTTATTTAAAAAGTCATGTAAAATTTTTAAGAGAGAGAGAGAGAGAGAGAGAGAGAGAGAGAGAGAGAGAGAGAGAGAGAGAGTATCACTCTGCAATGAACGCTCAGTTATTCTAACTCCAGAATAACGCTGATTTTTTTTTTTTTTTTTTATTCAAAGTAAGTTGGGATGGGGAGCAAGGCCACAGCTGTCTTCAGGCAGGACCAGAGGAGTTGGCCCTAACAAGCCCTGGATGCAATCTAGCTTAGGGTCTTACGGCATTACCATGGAGAATTCCACTCGTTAATATGAAGACTCAGACCTTAAGGAGTTTGACCGTTAGTAACCTGTGCTTCTTGCACAGATAGTGCCAGGAAAATGCAACCAACTCACACTGCACAACTTATTTCTTAGTAAACTAATACGGTTTTTTTTGTTTGTTTCTGTTTCTGTTTGTTTGTTTTTTTTGTTTGTTTGTTTGGTTGGTTTTTTGTTTTTTTGTTTTGTTTTGTTTTTTTGGCCTATCCATCCAGATAGGAGCACTACGCATGTCCTACTAGATAAAAACCCAAACAGCCTAGGCTGCTAAAAACATTAAGATACTGCTCCATTGGCTGAGAAGAGCCCCTCCTCCCTTGAAAGCAGCCCCTGAGAGTGCCCCTGAGCAGACACTTTCTATTATCTTGGCTGCTACACTGTTTATAATTTTAAAGCTGGGTCTCAGGTAACCCAGACTGGCCTGGAACTCATTACATAGCCAAAGATGACCTTGACCCTAAGTGTTGTGATAATAGGACCATATTACCACAAATTCTTTACACTGTTTTTTGAGTCACTATCCTGTCATCTCCATTTCTAATAATGGAAGTTTCTATTTTAAAATTTAAGATGTCATTCATCCATGTATTTTCACTTAGGCTCATTATGATGTTGAGATGCATATTTATTTAATCAATGATTAGGATGCTCATTATGATGTTGAGATGCATATTTAATCAACGATTAGGATGCTCATTATGATGTTGAGATGCATATTTATTTAATCAATGATTAGGACGCGGTACAATGAGTTGGGATGAAATAATCTATTATCTGGTAACTGCCAATTTTGTCAGAATACCAATTCTGTAATCTTGAGCCAATGTGATTTTGATTTTTTTCTGAAGCCTGAATACACTGTGTTTAGATGGGACTAATCAGAGATATTTCTCTGTGAGGAAAAAAAGAAAATCAAGTCATTTACAACAAATTTCTAGAATATTGGCTAAGAAGTTTGACAAACTAATTCTTCATGTCATCTATAAACTGACATCATATTTCCTGTTTGAAATTACTAACGCCGAGTCTTGCATTATATCTTTGGTTACTTCTCAACTTGCAAAAGAAAGTTGGCTGTAGAACGAGTGGGATCCACAGACCTAATACTACATGCTAATGTGGAGTATGGAAAATACAATAAAACAGAACAAGATTTTGACAAAAACACTGAAAACAAGTCAAGTCTTACATCTACAAGGCTCGCCACTTGGGAATGAGTAAGGGCAGTTAATTTATTTTTGAGAGTAATCCAGGTTGTCCTCTTCTAGATTTCACAAACATTTATGCACATTTGCAACTCCAAGGCTTAATGGAATTGCAGGGAATTTCAAGGGACTTCTGTCAATGAATAAATCCCATGCCCTGCCCTACCATTCTTGCCAAGTAAAATCTGAAGGAAGTCTCATGTCCACAAGTGAGGGATTCACTTTAAGACTGAATGAGCTGATTTTTTTTTTACAAGGTTCAGTTTGTAGCTCTATTATCTTCAAGCTGGTTCAATGAACACAAACTAAAAATTTCCCATTTTGTACACTGATTAGATGTTGGATAGTAATGCTTGGGTCAAGACAAACTAAGACTTGAACAAGTACTGGACTAGAGGTCTATCCAGTATAGTTTAGATGGTTTTCAGATCACAGATGCTCCTCACTGGCCTTAAAAAAAAAAAAAAAAAAAGTATAAAAATTTAAATAAATTTTCTGTTGGACCCAGTTCACTTTTACTATCTCTGAAGAGAAGTTGCAAAAATTGTGTATGGGAGAGGTGAAGTGGTTGAAAAAAATTTAAGAAGTCTTTATGATGGCAAGTTATCTTTAAAATCAACCTTCTCCTGCTTTTTTTTTCTTTTTTCTTGACCGAGACCACGTAATGGTTTTGCAATAGTTTTGATCCCCACAGTGCTTTCCCTACAAATTTCCCTGTGTTCTGTGTCACTTGGCTTCTGACTGGGTTTTCTTTACATTGGCCATTAATCAAGAATTGCCCAGAGCTCCACCCAACCTTGTGTTGGTCTCTGTTTCCTTCTGCCAAGATCCATGCTGGGTCTGTATCTGTTGGAAAAAGGCAGTTTCCTCAATCCAAATATCTCTAGTTACCACGGAGGTTTAGGGACTCCGAGCTAAGGTTTAGGAAAGAGTTTAGCCAGCATAAAAGAGTTTCCTTAGCATCATTGGTCAAGCCCCCTCCAATGACTCAGTGTCCCCGTAACCATGTCTAATAGACCGTCTTCAGTTCTCATACACATTGCATCTGCCCCATTTCCTGTGCTGCTGATGTTTGCTGTTGTTTTCAAATATGTTCATGCTCTCCTTGGTGTCTGTAATCTCAGAGTTTTTCTCCCACAAGCATGATGAATTCTTGTTCCACGTAGTGAGTGTGAGCTTTTAAACATTACACTCTTGAGTCATTTTCACGTCCACCAGCCATCACAATCACAGCGCCCTCTCAGCCTCAGCTGGGTCTGGTAGTATCAATTCATCAGGCTACTTTGCCTCATTTCTTATCTTTGCTCCAAATTGTTAACTTTGATAGAAAAAAAAAAACTTGCAAAAAACGAGGTGCTTAAAAACACGAGCCCATTTCTTTCTTAGACTGTCTTTCTCTTTCTCTCTTCTTAATCATTCTTCCTGAGATGAAGCCATATCAAAATGAAATGTCTCAAAGTACAAAATAAAAATTGGCATTCAAAGGCTTAGTATAATCAAAATCATGCAAAATGATTCATTAATAATTTTTCATGCTGATAAATTCTTGAAATAATATTATGAGTATACTGGGCTATTTGTAGATGTGAGTACAATTAATTTGACTTACCTCTTTGTGCTATTTTTCAATGTGGTCTACCTTATAGTGGATAGCACTGACTTAGGCAGTCAACAAGTCTATTTGGGTTAGACACTATGAAATATATGAGAAGAAATTTAAATAGAAAGAATTAACAATTCCCCTTCAGGTTACCCTGACAAGCCACCGAGTTGATAAAACTTTGAGAATTGAGTAAAGATGCAAGTAGTGGGCCTAAAGGACAAGACAACAGCAAGGATGGCGAAACCACCGCCATCACCAACAGAGACAAGATAGCAGCTCTGCGGAAGGTTAGAGGAATCTGCCAAGAATGCTTTTCTAAAGAAATAGAGTTTCAGACAATCCTTAAAGGACACACAACACTTCTTTTCTTCATCTGTGGAAGAAAGAGAAAGGGGTTCTGTGATGGAGGAGGTAGGGAAGCGGTAAGTAGGCTTAGGATAAGGTTTGTAAACCAAATCAATCTAGGATGAATGCTGTGTTAGGTTTGGACCAGGTCTACACACCCCCTTTGCCCCAGTCTCCTCCACAATGGCATCTTTGTCCAATTGCCTTCTTCCTTTCCTAACCACATTCAGAACCTGAATAGAAAATAGAGAGATGTTTATGCTGTAAGCCAAATCTTTTCCCTGCTTCTGACCACAGATTCAAACATGTGCCCCTAACTCATGCTTCTAGACAGTGGAACCACGTACTCTCTCTAGCCTTTGGAGTCGAGAGCCCAGCCTCTGAGATGACTGAACATAGAGTTTATTTAAATAACTGCTTATCTAGACTTACTGTTCATTGTGATTTTTTTTTTTTCATTTTTAGCACCCCATGTGTAGGCCCTAGAAAATTTTCAGTCCTGGGAGAACTTGTTGGGTTGGTCTACCTTACTCACTCTGCCATGTTTCAAGCTCTGTCATTGGTTTTCATTTTTAGACACCTCTGTCCTGTTTATATGATGGCCATGCTTCCTGACAATCTGATGGCCATGGCAAAATGACAGAGAAAATAAAACTGTGTCAGAGGGAAGAAGATTGATTTAGCTTCCTATTTCAGTTTTAGCTTCATGTTTTTCTCAGCCTTATTTTATCTTATTACTCTAAAGAATTGTGAAGTTTACATTAGAGTCGGTTATCTTTCATGTAAGAATATGTCACTGAGCATGTGCAGGGAGAAGGATATCTTACACTTAACAACAACAACAACAACACAAACAAACAACAAAAAAGGATGCTTCAGTTACAAAATATAGGATTATGAGTTCTATCTGCAATTTACTTGTGTTTTTGGAGAGCCTCACTCAGCTTCTTTGTCCAGTCTCCTTCCTTGCTCCTCTGAAGCCATGCTTTTTCGCAAGTTCCATGCTAAGGGGCAGCATCAAGATGACACGAAACCCCCTAGATGGTGACTTCAAAGAGGCAGAGTCAACTCCAAATTCGGACAGCAAAGACAGGTGATTACAAAGCCTCTATGCCCTAAAGGAATGAAGCACAGTAGTCAAATGACAGGCAGTTGCAGGACATTTTAAGATACTGAACAGGAGCCTTTCCATATGAAAGAGTAACACAGCTCCAGTTTCCCTTAGCAACAGTTGCTTGGGTAATGTTGTAAATTCCAGGTTGCAAAACTAGTCTGGAAACACCAGTATGGAACATGTTACTGTCTAGTACCCTTCCAGATCTTCTCTGTATGTACACCTATAGGCCAGAAGAAGGCATCAGATCAGACTAGAGATGGTTGCGAGCTACCATGTGGTTGCTAGAAATTGAACTCAGGACCTCTGGAAGAACAGTCAGTGCTCTTAACTTCTGAGCCCTCTCTCTAGTCTCAGAAAAATTCTCTAAGATCAAACATTGAAAAGTAAATTACACCCCAGTGATGAGAGGGAGGGAGAAGGATGCTCACTTCCTTGTTCTGAATAGTTTTGATATTTGACGGGCTGGCTTTGCCTCATAGGATGCATGCTCCAATATACTCTGTGATAGGGGACAGGAGCTCCACAAGGAGACCATCAAAGCCAACAAACTTGGACCCAGGGGTCCCTGCATGAACTGGTGCACCAACCATGGACAATGCATGCAGAGAACCTAGACCCCCTGTTCAGATGTAGCTGATGGACAGCTCATTCTCCACACGGATCCCCTAGTAAAGAGGAGCAGGGGCTACCTCTGACATGGACTCTGGTGCCCGCAATTTGATTACTTCCCCTTGGCAGGGTGGCCTTGTGGAACCAGAGAGGAAGAGGATGTAGACCATCCTAATAAGACCTAAGTGGATGGGGTCAGATGATAGAAGAAGAGGGCTCCCCCTCGCCCCCTGCCTGTGTCAGAGGACTAGGGGAGGGAAATGGGGTGAAGAGGGAGGGAGGGTGGGAAGAGGAGGATAAGGGGGGGGTAACAATTAGGATGTATGATGAATAAATTATTTAAATAAAACAAAACCTTGAAACAAGCCTAGACCCGGAAAAAAAATACTCTGTGAGTGGGTGATATGTCCTAAGTGTCTCCAAGTGAATGCTTTGATGTATCGTTTAATGTTTCTCCCTGCGTTACTTTTATGTTTAGCTTGGCAGGAATAGACGTGCTTCAGCATACCAAGCATTTTGTACCCCAAACAAAAAGTCAGAGTCTATTTTAACAATGAGTCTCGCCCACCTGCTCCTTTGTGACAAGTCTGAGCTGGCTGACTCAGTTGGGAGACCATCGGGAGACCTTTCTCAGACACACAGAAGAGTTGGAGCTGCTGCCGGAGGCTCTGTAGTAGCATATTCCTTCTCTGAGTGATGAAATCGAACTGCACTATGTGTGGCTATTGAGCTTTTTCTACAGAAACTTTCAGTGGGGAAGGATGTGCTCTTGTGTGACTTTATGTGGGGCAAAGTAGTGAACAAAGTGTCTGTTCATCCCAGACAGGACATGGACAACACACCAAGGAAACAATCCCAACCCTTGATGAACCAACGGGTCTATTTTTTTTTCTAATGGGAGAATGGGTAAGGTGTTGCTTACAGCATGATGGGTAATCCCGGAGCAGCTCCTTTACATTAAAGTCCCACCGAAGCATGGCAGATGACCTCCAGAAAGGCACACAGATGTAGTCTGCACTTACTTAACTTTCCACATCTCCTAGATGTCCTAGCACCCACCCACTACCCAAGACTTTATGCCACTGGGGGCGATTACATGCACTGGAGGAGGGGGGGTACAGGAGGGAAAGGCTGGGACATTGCTGTGATCAAAGGTGAGGGTCTAAGGATCATCCTAAGGGACTGCTTCCAGAAGAAATGTAAACAGGCTTCGTCTTGTAAGGATTGCTTGTGGGTGATCACAGCGGCTGTACTTTAGAAATGATGATGGTCATGCTAGTGGCCAGAGGACAGAGATCCACAACATACATGTTCTTGTGTTTTATCTGAAATGGAGGAGAGAGAGAGAGAGGGGGGGGGGGGAGAAAAGAGAAGAGAGAAGAAAGGAGAGAGGAGAGAAGAGAGAAGAGAGAACCTTTGCAGGTAGGCTAAGCTTGTACAGAATTCTACCCTAACTTAGAAGGCAGATAACTTCTGCCTATGTTTTCACTCTATTTTCATAGGTCCAGTTCTGGAATGGGACCATGAAATAAAGATGCAATTGCATATCAATAAAAATCATGTTAGTTTGGTGTGCTGGTAACTTAACTAAACGTACGATTTTGAACATGAAGATTTGCAAATATATTTTCTAGAGCTTATTATTGCAGTGAAAAGGAGATAGTGGTATTTTATTTTACTGAAAGATTAAGAAATACTATGAGCTAGTTAAACTGCAAAGGTCCCCCCCTACATCATCATATCTCCATTAGTCTAAAACTTAGTTTTAAGTGCAATTTAGGATCTAAAAGGCTTTTAATTCTAGGCAAGTACCACAACGATCCCACTCATATGGAGAATACAAAAAAAAAATGGTAGAGAAATTGAGAATAGACTCATAATTACCAGAAGCTGAAGAGAGTAGAGATGGAGAGAGTTAAGGGTAAAGATTAAGAGAGTAAATTGGCAGGGAGAGATAGAAAAGTCAGTCAATGCATTTTAAGTACATGGATAGGAGTATGGCATTCCAATGTGCTGTTGCAGTAGAGCGACAATTGGTAGCAATAATGTATAGAGCATTTAAACCACTGAAAGGAGTATGAAGACTTTCAACTGTAAATGAATGACAAAGACTTGAGAAGATAACCAGGCTTAACATGTTTTAACCAATATGCACTGTATACCTCATTGAAGCATACACAGCTCCACTAATACAATCATTATTATTATAACTACTAATGTATACGGGTGTTTTGTATGCATGTATGTAAACACCTGGTGACACCAGAGGCCATAAGAAAGTGCTGGTAATTGAACTTGGCTCTTTACCATTGAGACATCTCTCCAGCCCCAATATAATTATCTTTCACTTAAAAGATTTTGTAAAAAAATTTTCAGGGGCTGGGAGATGGCCCAGTCAGTAAAGTGCTTGCTGCATAAACGTGAGGACCTGAGATCAATCCCCAGCATCCCTGGAAAGCAACAGAACATTCTAGAGCACACCTGAAATCCCAGCACTGGGGAGGCAGAGAAAAGAGGATCTGATACACTGGGTTTGCTAGCCATTCAGTGTAGCCGAATCACCAGGTTAAATGAATGACATTGTTTCAAAAAATAAGCTAGAGTGTGTTTAGAAAGGCACCTGATGTTTACCTCTGTCCTCCGTGTGCAGATGTATGTACTTGTACACATATGTGTACATACTTACAGGTAAAGTAACAATAATAATAATAAAATAAAATAATAATAATAATAATAATAATAATAATAATAATAATAATAATAATAATAATAATAATTCTAGCCAGGTATGGTCATACTCAGCTGTTCTGCACTTGGGAAATAGAAGCAGGAAGATCAGGAGTACATGGTCATCACTGACATAGTGAGTTCAAGGTCAGCCTGGGCTACATGATACCCTGACTCAAAAAAACAAGAATAAAACAAATGAGAATTTGTAATTCTCAGGTTATACATGTAAACAATATAATGCTGTTTTACTGTTCGCTATAAACTAAAATGAAGACTGTGTTATTGGTTGGCTCCCAAGGTCAGTGTGCTGGGAGTTTAGTTGAGAAAGTAGTACACTGGGAGGAGAAGCCATCAGGAGAGATTGGTGCTCTCTCCTGGGAATGAGCTCGCGTTGTTGGACCTGGATTGGCTATGCTGAGAACACATCATAGTGAAGTCTGTTTGGCTTCCTTGGCTTACTCTCTTGCAGAGACTATAGAAGAACTCTGATTATTGGCTTGTTCCTTATGGCTTGCTCAGCTTGGATTTTTATACAACTCAGTACCCTACTCCCAGGGCTGAGTACTCCCATAAAATTATTAACCAGGAAAATGCCCCTACAGACTTGTCTATAAACCAACATGATAGAGGCATTTTCTCAGTGAGGTTCCCTCTTTTCGGTTGACTTTAGCTTACATCAAGTCAACAACAACTACAACAAAACCTAATCAGCACACAGGCCATCAACATCTGTAGGTTTGGGATCATTATCAAGAACATACAAAATTTTATTCAGTTTTTTAAAATTAGATGCATTCAAGTATGAGGCTCAGAAAACCTTGTGGACCTCTTGTCCACAAGGTTGGAGCCTCAGTATTCCTGTGACATTAGACAGCCCACCTCAAAGTGTTCGTCTAGTCAAATATTACATAATACTGAGTTGGTAGAATGTAAGTCACTGAACTGTGAAAGCATTTCATACATGGAGACAGAGAGAGGGCAGAGAAAGAGAGTGAGAGAGGTGAGGGGGGTGGAGTCTCAGCCAGCAGCCAGGCACTCCAGTACAAGCTGAATTGCCCTTGGGACAATGACTACCTGTTTCTGAATTTACTCATGCAATCATGCAGCCAATGGAAATATATCAAAATTAATATTAAGCCCCCAATGCTACTGATTCATTCTCATATTCCCTCTTAAAGGCACTATTTTATTGTTTACTTTAAACAGGTGTAAATCTTAGAATGTATTCTAAAAAATCACATAGGCATATTTCCCAGGAGAATCATGACTTGTTTGTGTGGGAAAGGCCACAGAGGAGTTTATTAGCAACAAGATTGTGCCTGCTCATCAGAAAGGCAGTCTTTTTTAACTGAGTGCATATTCTAATCCTCCTGCATGAATTACATGGATAAGATCTTTGAAGTATTGTTAGAGTCAATCTTGACTAAATTGAACCTGACAGTGCCCTTTTATCTAGGTCCAATGTGCTTAGACTGGGCAGCACATATAGAACCATAGAGAGTCCTGCTTTCAAATATCACTCAGTGGGTGCACTCAGTGCTTAATGAAGCCGATCAGAGCAGCAAAAAGCACATGAGTGAAAGTTGCTTCTATATCTATAGTATAACGTTTGCTTTGTGTGTTTGTCTATATGTGTGTGTGGTTGGGGGTAAGTAAGCTTCATTTTGCCACATTATATTTATGAAAGCTTGACAGTCGTGTCTTGTGTCTGTATCTTGTGTACATGTGTGCTTTTCATGTGAACATGCCTGTGTGCATGTGAGTTTATGTGTAAGACACCCATTGTCACTAGTGGGTGTCTTCCCTAGTCACTTTTCACTATATTTTTGGAGAAAAAATCTCTCATTAAATCTGGAGCTTTTGATTTGGCTATATTGGCTGGGGGCTTGTGATTTGGCTATATTGGCTGGCCAAGGAAGCTCTAGCAATACAGCTGGCTCTGTGTCACCTCACTCCCAGCACTGGGAATATATACATGCACTACCATGCCCAACTTTTTATGAGTTCAGATCTTGGGATCTTAACTCAGGTCCCTGTGCTTGCATGGCAAACATCTTACCAACTGAGCTACCTCCTCAGCATCTGTAATTTTGCAAGTGCATGTTGCATATCTATAAGGCTAGGCTGTTTGTACTCTGTGTAAACCCAGTAGGTTTCATAACTGTGGGCTACCATTTGAGAAGTACCTATTTGGTCATACAGAATATAACATTACCATAAAAAAATTAATTGAGATGTCAAGGATTCATTGCCAGTGGGTTAAGAGGGAGTAGAAATATTAAGATGTGGGCCCAGTGGAAGTAATTGGTTATAAGGAGCTTCACTTTCACAAGGCAGTAACTTAATTTCAGGAGTCCCAGCTTTCCTTACAAGATAAATACAGATTGTTGTAAGCAAATTTGGCATTTTCAACTCACTCTCTTCTTTCCTCTCTCTTGCTTCTCTTTCCTGGTCCTTCCGTGCCCTTCCACTATGTAAGTAGGTCAGTAAGTAGGCCCTTTCTAAATAACTACATTGTGTCGTTTGATCTTTCCACCAACTACAACTGTGAGGCATAAAGACCTCTTTTCCCTATAGAGCACGCCATCTCAGAGATGGAGAGGGGACTCCTTGAATAAGAATACTTGCTGCTCTTGCAGAGGACCTGACCTTCGTTTGCAGCATCCATGCCCAGCAGCTCAAATCATCTATAATTCCAGCTCCAGGGAATCTAGTGACCTCTTCTGATATCTGTACAACACACACACACACACACACACACACACACACACACACACACACACACACACAAATGAAATACATGGTCTAGATATTTTGGCTGACTGACTGAGAGAGGAGTGTGTGAGAGAGAATACTCCTTTCCTACATGAGATAGCTTCATCAAACCCTTTCTCTCACACTTGCAGATCTATGTTGAATGCGTAAAAAGATTTTAAGAGCCAGGTGGGATGTGTGACCCCATGGACATAGTACTTTCCAGACATAACATATATACATATATAAATCCACAGAAAATAGCAGCAAGAACAAGGCCTATATAGGTTCAGGCTAGACAGATTTCCAGCATTAAAAGGGGAAGTAATATGGGATCCCACTGTTAAACAAGAATGTATCTGAAACTGACACCCACTAGCAGATGAAAAATTAGTTTTCTACAATAACGTTTCAGACAGACCCAAAGCACAGAAATAGTTGGCTGGCACAAAGCAAACTCAAAGGTATCTCACTTTGCTTTATTTTTTTTGGGGGTATGTTTTGTCTTATTGATCATTTATTTATTTTGATTTTCACTTCTGCAGGAGAGTTTGTCTGTTTGTTGAAAGAAAGAAAAATCATAAATTTAGGTGGGTAGGGAGGTGTGGAGAACCTGAGAGGAGTTGGGGGAAGAGAAAAAATATGATCATATTTTTATTTTTCTTTTTAAAACATTTTTATATTTACATATACATTTATATTATTACACATATATACAATAAACTACCTATTGCAAGAAGAATGATGACACACTCAGGAATTATATAAGTGTTACATTCTTAGTGTTTTGGCTATTTGTATTCGACAGCCTTGAAGAAAGCATCTTTCTCCCTATCTTGGTGCATCTGAAATTCTGAATGTAAATCAATCTCCATCACATCTTGTCATTATCAACTTAAAAACATCTATTTAGACCTAAAAACATCTTAACCCCTAAACAACTAAGCTTCATTATGAAGCTAAACTACCTGGTCTTGAACTCCATCAGAGACTTGAGGAGGAATACACTTGATGACCTAAGTATGCCGGGAGTGCAGGGTAGTAGCTTTCCAAATGAGAAGGTGCTGAGACAGTTTTCTACCTGAATAGTCACCCAAAACACTCTATTTTGTTAGAGCATCTTCTTCAGCCTTCTGGCCCAATATATCTGACAGACATATTTGTGAGTCAGGAACTATTGAGGATTTGTTTACGCTGTCTTGGCAGAGTTTAATGGTCGACTCTGCCTGCATCCAAGCTTGCCCTTTTTTAGGCAGAATTCTTTCTGTGGTAGAAATGAAGATATTTTGCTCAATGGCTTGTTTGCCACATTGGAAGCCATCTCCAGAAGGAGGTTCTTTGATGCTCATCATCCTCTTTGAGTTAGGCTAGGTATTGCCAGGAGTTAACCTGTCTCATTGTCAGTGAATCTTTAAAATAATAAAAACATTTAAATGCCATATTCTGCATTTCTCTGAGGTTTTTGAAGACCTTATCTAACTACCCTACCTTATCTTTCTATAGAATCATATCTATCTGTGGCACCTATGATGTCTATTCTTGTGATACAGTAGACCAGCAATTCACATGACCATGATCTCATCAGCTAATAATCAACTTGTATAACTTATGTATCCTAAACAGCCTGCAATAGCATTTTCAAAGTATTGGAAGTAAACCTTGTATTATAATTGAGTTATATGGGTACAATACCTCATATTAGAGTAGAAATATATATATATATAGTGTGTGTGTGTACGAGTGAAAAATAAACTTAAATTTGAATTCTATAGAATTGTATCTAAAATTAAATTTATTTTGCATCTATATAAAAAATTCTATACCAGTGAGTTAAAAATAACCTTGTGAGTGACAATTGAGGCATTAAATTGAGGAGATTCACTAATCTACTTTTTGGTCTATATTCCCTGTATATTTCTGTATTCCCCCTTCTTTCTTTTCAACCCCTATCTCCAAACCTAAGAATGTAAGATAAGGGAAAAAAGAGACATCATTCAGTCTAACTTTGTTTTCTTTCTCAATAAGACCAATAATAACTTGTAATCAACTCCCATAGATAATAACCCTCTATAGGCCAAGAAAGCAACCAAAAACCTACCCAACCCCCTTAAAGGAAATGGGGCATCATTCTCTTAAGGTTTCTTCCAGCTGATTACAGACGAATACTACCTAGTAGGGGCCCAAATAAAATTGGGGAAATGGTTAAACAAGCTAAGAAAGAATTTGTGGTCCAGTTTCTAACTGTTGAGAAGTTCCAGACTTAATTAGAGTCCTGTGTGGGACAGTCTGGAATGCTGGACCAATTGGGATTGGAAGCTTTCTTTGAAAGTGTCCTTGGAGCTCTCTTGTCTGATGAGGAACAGCAATTGAAGCACTTGGTGCTGGAACATGAAGGATACAGGATGTCAGTGTCCAGCATGCTGAGAGAATGCATCCTTTCAGGTCTGATCCAGTGTCAGTGTCTGGTTCTTTTGTTCTGAAAGCATATAATTTCTCACAAGCATTATATAGTCTTAAAATTATAAGTGTATAAGGTATGCATCATGCCCAGAACAGTTAAGGCTGGTTTCTGCTCTTTGTATGATCAGAAAAAGACATCTGTCAATCTTCATTCATGCCATATGAAAGATAGCATCTAATAGTAACTCATAGGGTTTCTTTAGCCAACAAGAAGCATTGTCTATGGCTAGACGTTCATGTCTCAGCCAGTCTCAGAGTTATTCCCATATGGTGGGATTAGCAATATAAATTGCCTGCTTGCTCTGAAGTTTAAATTCTTCACATCCTGATTGTATCCCCCTCCCCCACTCATCTCTTCTCCTTCCCTCCTTCAGTACTCAGAAAAGGGAGCCCTCTTCCCCTGACATCTGACCTCGACCTATCAAGCCTCATTTGTACTACCTGCAACCTCCTCCTCTGTAGCCTGGCAAGGCCATCTTGCCAGGGGGAAGTGATTTAAGTTTGGTAACCAGAGTGCATGTCCGAAGTAGTCCGTAGTCTCCACATGTGGGATCCACAAGGAGACTGTACTACATGTAAGCAGAACGTCTAGATCCACATCGTGCATGGTCCTTGGTTGATGTTTCAGTCTCTCTGTTGTAGTGTAGTTATCCTGTATTGTGTGGCTAATGTCCGATTATGAGTGAGTTTATACCATGCATGTCTTTCTGAGTCTGGTTACCTCACTCAGCATGACCTTTTCCAGTTCCATCCATTTGCCTGCAAATTTCAAGATATCCTTGTTTTTAATAGCTGAATTGAATTCCACTGTGTAAATGTACCACAGTTTCTTTATCTATTCTTTGGTGGAGGGACATCTAGGTTGTTCTAGATTCTGGCTATTACAAATAAAGCTGCTATGAACATAGTTGAGCAAGCGTCCTTGTTGTATGGTGGAGCATCTTTTGGGTATATTCCCAGGAGTGATGTGGCTGGGTCCTGGGGTAGAGTTATTCCCAATTTCCTGAGAAAGCACCTGATTGATTTCCAAAGTGGTTGTACAAGTTTACATTCCCAGCAGCAATGGAGTAGTATTCCCCTTTCTCCACATCCTCACCAGCATGTGCTGTCACCTGAATTTTAAATCTTAGCCATGCAGCTAGGTCATTTTGAGTTGCATTTCCTTGATAACTAGGGATGTTGAGCATTTCTTTGTTTCTCAGCCATTCGCTGTTCCTCTGTTGAGGGTTCTCTGTTTAGCTCTATGTCCCATTTTTAAAATTGGATTATTTGGTTTGGTGGTGTTTAATTTCTTGAGATCTTTATATATTTTGGACATTGGCCCTTTGTTAGATGTAGGGTTGATGAAGATCTTTTCCCAGTCTGTAGGCTGTCATTTTGTTCTGTTGACAGTGTCCTTCACCTTACAGAACCTTTTCAGGTTATAAGGTCCCATCTATTAATGGTTGATCTTAGGGCCTGAGCTGTTTGTGTTATGTTCAGGAAATTGTCACCTGTGCCTCCTGTGTCCTGTTCTTCTAACAGATTTAGTGTGTCTGGTTTTATGTTGAGGTCTTTAATCCATTTGGACTTCAGTTTTGTCAGGATGCTAGATATGAATCTATTTTCATTTTTCTATATGCAGCCATTCAGTTAGACCAGCACCATTTTGAAGATGCTGTCTTTTTTTCCATTTTATGGATTTGGCTTCTTTGTCAAAAATCCAGTGTCCATAGGTATGTGAATTTATTTCTGGGTCTTTGATTCGGTTTCATTGATCAACCAGCCTATTTCTATACCAGTATCATGCTGTTTTTGTTACGGTTGCTCTATAGTACAGCTTGAGATCCAGATGGAGACTCCTCCAGAAGATCTTTTATTGTACACAATCATTTTAGTTATTCTTGTTTTCTTTCCATTTGGTAAAGAATTGTGAGGGTACTTTGATGGGAATTGCATTGAATCTATAGATTGCTTTTGGTAAGATGGCCATTTTTACTATGTTGATTCTCCTGATCCATGAGCATGGGAGATCTTTCCATCTTCTGAAATCTTCTTCAAATTCTTTCTTCAGAGATTTGAAGTTTTTTTCATACAAATCTTTCACTCTCTTGGTTGAAGCTACACCAAATACTTTATATTATTTGTGTCTCTTGTGAAGGGTGTAGTTTCCCTAACTTTTTCATCAGCCTGTCTGTTACTTGTATACAGGAGGGCTACTGATTTGTTGTTGTTGTTGTTGACTTTGTATCCAGCCACTTTGCTTAAGGTGTTTGTCAGCTGTAGGAGTTCCTGGATAGAATTTTTTGGGTCACTTATTTATAGTATCATATCACCTGTGAAGAGTGATTGTTTGACGTCTTCTTTTCTAATTTGTATCCCCTTGCTCTCCTTTAGTTGTCTTATTGCTCAAGCTAGAGCTTCGAGTACTATATTGAAGAGATACAGAGAGAGTGGACAGCCTTGCCTTGCCCCTGATTTTGGTGGAATTGATTTAAGTTTTTCACCATTTAGTTTGATATTGCCTATAGGCTTGCTGTATATTGCCTTTATTATGTTTAGGTATGTGCCTTGTATTCCTACTCTCTCCATGATGAGAGAATGGGTGTTGGATTTTTGCCGAATGCTTTTTTTGGCATCTAAGGAGATGATCATGTTTTTTTTTCTTTAGTTTGTTGATATGATGAATTACATAGATGGATTTCCATATATTGAACCACCCTTGCATGCCTGGCATGAAGCCTGCTCACTCATGGTGAATGATAGTTTTGATGTGTTCTTGAATCCGGTTTGTGAGTATTTTATTGAGTATTTTCACATCAATTTTCATAAGAGAACTTGGTCTGAAATTCTCTTTCTTTGTTGAGTCTTTCTGTGGTTCAGGTACCAACGTGACTGTGGCCTCATAGAATGAGTTTAATAATCTTCCTTCTGTTTCTATTTTACGGAATAGTTTGAAGAGAATTGCTTTTAGCTCTTCTCTGAAGGTCTGGTCGAATTCTGTGCTGAGTCCATCTGGTCCTGGGCTTTTTTTGTTGGGAGATTTTTGATGATAGCCTCTTTGATGAGGATGTAGTGATCTTCTCCATCTCTGTTGATTAGTTTTGGTTGAAAGTCTATTTTATCAGATACTAGAATGGCTACTCTGGTTTACTTCTGGGGTCAGTTTTCTTGGAATACTGTTTTCCAACCCTTTACTCTGAGGTAGTATGTATCTTTTTTGCTGAGATGTGTTTCTTGTATGAAGCAGACTGATGGATCTTGTTTTTGCATCCATTCTGTCAGCCTGTGTCTTTTAATTGGGGAGTTGAGGCCATTGATGTTAATAGATATTAATGACCAGTGGTTGTTAGTTCCTTTTGTTTTGATGTTGGTGCTGATAGAGTGTGTGTGTTTCTGTGTTTTGGATTTGTGGATGTGGAGTTACTTATTTCCTGTGTTTTATTGTGTGTAGTTAGCCTTCTTGAGTTAGAGTTTTCCTTCTAGTACCTTCTGTAGGGCTGGATTTGTGGTTAGGTACGGATTAAACTTGGTTTTGTCATGGAATATCTTATTTTCTCCATCTATGGAGATTGAAAGTTTTGCTGGGTACAGTAGTCTGTGCTGGCATCTGTGGTCTCTTAATGTTTGCATGACTTCTGTCTATACCCTTCTAGCTTTCATAGCCTCTGTTGAGAAGTCAGATGTAATTCTAATGGGTTTGCCTTTATATGTGACTTGACCTTTTTCTCTTGCAGCTTTTAATATTCTTTCTTTGTTCTGTACATTTAATGATTTGATTATTATGGTGCAGGGGAATTTTCTTTTTTGGTCAAATCTATTTGGAATTCTGTAGGCTTCTTGTATGTTTATGGGCATTTCTTTCTTTAGGCTGGGGAAGTGTTCTATGATTTTGTTGAAAATGTTTTCTGGCCCTTGGAGCTTGGAGTCTTCTACTTCTTCTATTCTTATTATTCTTAGATTTGATCTTTTTATAGTGTCCTAGATTTCTTGGGTGTTTTGTTTCAGGAACATTTTAGTTTTATCATTTTCTTTAATTGATGTATCAATAATTTCGATTGTATCTTCCATATTTGAGATTCTGTCTTCCATCTCTTGTATTCGGTTGGTATGGCTTGTGTCTGTCATTCCTGTTCTCTTCCCTATGTTTTCCAACTCTAATATTGCCTCAGCTTGTATTTTCTTTGTTGCTTCTAATTCCCTCTTTAGGTCTTGCATAGTCTTATTCATTTCTTTCTCCTGTTTGATTGAATTTTCCTGTAATTCTTTATAGGATTCATTAAATTCCTTCATCTGTTTGAGTGTACTTTCCAGTGTTTCTTTGAGTGATTTATTTCCTCTTTCAAAGCTTCTATCACTTTCATCACCTCAGATTTAAAGTCTTCTCCTTGCACTTCATGAGTGTTCATATCTCCAGGGCTTGCTGTGTTAGGATCACTGGTTTCCAGTGTTATTATATGGCTCTGAGTTTTGTTGTTAGTCTTCTCACGCTATCCTCGAGGCATCTGGTTGTCTCTGGTGTTAGTATGGCCTAGATGTTCCTCCAATGAGGTTGCTGTCTGTGTCCAACATTGTCCAGGCAGGTTGAGAGCAAGTAAAGAGGGCTCCAATCCTAAGATTGTTTTCTAGGGCTCCCCAGAGGCCTCCTTAGAATGTTGGACCATGGGTGTTAGATCCTGCACTCAGCTCAGCTCAGCTGGGTTCCTTGAATGTGTCCCAGTTGGGTCTGGCAGGAGAGGAGTGGACTGATAGATTTCTGAACCCAAAGTTGTTCAGGTGCCCTACAGTCCTTTTCAAGATGGCAGGGCTCTATCGGCTGTGTTCCAGATGGGCTGGCCAGGTTAGTAAGCCTCTAGCCGAGGCGGAGAGATTGGAACTCAAAGCTGTCCACAAAACAGCAGCTAATATGGCATATGGCCAGCACAGACCTCTGCTCTGTGACCTATGTGGATCAGGCCAATAGGCTGTAGGTGGGTTGGGTGAGATCAGGGCCAGAAGCTGACAGCAGGATTGCAGCTAATGAGGATTGCGGCCTGAGCAGATCTCTTTCCAGCCTGTTTGTTTTATGTCTTAGCTCAGTCAGAGTATGCTTCCGGGGGGAGGGGGGGCTGACAGAGACTGACCCAGGCCCTAAGTTGCTCAGAGGATAGCAGCTAATGCAGATTGCGCCCTGTGCTCTCTGTTCTGCCTGTTTTCTTTGTGTCTTATTTTGTGTGAGCAGTATGCTTCAGGCAGGCGGGTGCATACAGACCAAAAAGTTGTTTTTAAGATGGTGGCTGAGGCAGGATTGTGGCCAGAGCCTGGATTCAGCTCTGTCTTCCACAGGCCCTCTTGTGATGGCAGGGATGCTCTGTGACTCAGCTAGGCTAGGCCAGCATGCAGCTGGGGTGTTGAGAGGGATCAGAGCTCAAAGTTGTTTGGGCACCCCATACTCTTTCTCCGGAGACCGCTAATGTGGATTGTGTCTGGTGCTGCGATTCAGCTCTGTCCGCCTGCAACTTCCTGTCTTGGATCTGGCGAGCAGTCGACAGGCGGTGAGAGCCCAAACTTGCACAGATAACCCACAGTCCTTCTCAAGAAGGCCATTAATGTAGGCTGTTTCTCGGGATTTTTCTGTAGGTTGGCTGGGAGGCCAGGGATCGGACCCACCTGTGCCCCACACAGTGTGGATCCCTCTCACCTGGGAATCAGCATAACTGGTGTTTCATAGCTCTCAGTTTGGTCTTTAGGTCACTGTGCAGTTCTGGTTTTCCTGCTAACCAGACACAGTGTGAGATTGGTGCCACCATCTTTCATCGAGTCCCTGATCATATTTTTCATATGTTTTTTTTTCAATTCAAAATGACAAATTAAGCTATGTGTGGTGGCATATGCCTGTAATCCCAGCACTTGGAGAGGCAGAGGAAAGTGGATCTATGTGAGTTTGAGACCAGCTTTGACTACAAAGTGAGTCCAAGAAAGCAAAGACTATACAGAGAAACCCTGCAGTGGGAGTTTCTTTAAAGATTCAGTTGTGCATGTGAATGTGTTTTTTTGTTTTGGTCCCAACTATGGGATGTCGGAGTATTTTTCCCACTCCTGAAGACAGTCTCATGGCCTTTGGTAGCAGAAAACAGACCTGTAACAGAGTACATGTTTTGCTGAAAACTGTCTTGTGAGAGGGCATGTGATGTTTTGCTGGAAGTTGTCTCGAGCAAGGAATATGGGTTTTGACACGTGCAGAAAAACATCTTGGGTGGATTCTTTTTATCAACAGAAGGCCCAGAGAGAGACAACACTTTTGCACTGCTATGCAGTGCAATGGTTTACATCGTTTTGCTAGTCGTTGGTTTTCTACACTTCACTTTGCAGAGATAAATGCTGCAAAAAACTCATGCTGGCTGAGTGCACTGACTCATGTTGATTTGGTGGAGTTGTGCTGGGTCATGCTGCTGCTACTGATTCGTGTTGCTATTTGCTGTTTGCTATTTGACAGGACTGCTGGTATCCTAACAATGCAGAGTAGAACTGCCCTAAGGAACTACATCTAAAAAGGTCCACATTCCATGCCCCTATTAATCTTCTTTTCTCTAGCCTACCTCTTCTTGGTGGACTGAAAGGAAGGTAGAAGCATTAAAGAACCCTAAAGTATGTTTTTGTAAAAAAAAAAAAAAAAAAAATGTGAGCCTAAAAAACCCTTTAAAAAAACAGAAGGAGGAGGAGACAAATTGTGACTGTCAGAAATGAAAAAAAAAAAAATCAATATAATTGAGTTGCTAGTGTTCTTCTGTTTAGAGGCCTTAAGACATTCTAAATGCCAAGTGCAAAGCAAAATATCAAGGTTGTAAAATTTAATGCAGAAAATGTAAAAATCTTTTGATATGCATTTGACTACTTTGTGTGTTCTCTGTTGTACTAAAGCATGTTATATATCACTCAGCATCCACACATAAAATAATATGCTTCTGAGATACCCACCCATTGCAAACTACATGGTGTAGCTGTCGTGTTTGGACTGGAAGTCACTAAGTAGAGACTGAAAATATATAGCCCAGAGTTTGGGAGTTAGTTCCCTGGCTGTGGGACCCCAGTGAAGGATGAAGATTTTGGCAACTTGAATATTTCTGATTCAAGAAAGGCTCAAAGACCCAGGACGTAGCACTCAGGATGTAAGTTGCTTGGCAAGTGTTTTGTATTTCTGGGAATGACAGTGCTGTACTCTGGGAAGCTGGTAGCAACATTGTCTTTTCTATGGGACACTATCACTGCATAATCTTACAGCCACTCATCAAACAATTGAATGAGGTCAGGAAGAAGTTGCAAAGGCACTGATAAGCACTGCTGGAAACTCCATGGTGGTACAGGTAGGTTTTCATGAATAAGCGCTTGTCCAGTGTGACAAATGCCACACCTTCTGTGAATACACACAGGATATAGGTCACATCCTGCATTCAAGGACCAAAAGAAAGCTTCTGATGCCACCCTGGTGAGAATGCCCACTGAGCCAGCATTTCAATTAAAGTTTCCCCAGGATTCCTCTCTGCCCCTGACTTCCTGGTGTGAGATTTCGATAGGAAGGACTGCCAACGGAGCAGACGGAATTGAAATAATCCCGTTCTGTATGTGACATCAGAGTAAAAAGGGGAGGTGGTCTGGAAATGAGAGAGGCAAAACCAAACACATGTGTGCAGGACCCCTGAGATTAGCCTTTACTGAGGTTACAGAAATAGCATGAAGCTGTAAACTTGCTGAAAGGGAAGAACATTAGTTATGTACTAGGGCTATAATCTTATTGAATGCTGAGGTTTTTTTTTTTTTTATCCCGAAACATTAAGTATCTTTAGAACTTTGTGTCAGTGAATTCTGAAACACACAATGCTGCATAAGCCAAGATGGTACATAGTAAGACAGGGATAATTTATGAAGATTGGGTATCACTTTTGAAATTAAAAAAAAACTGTTGCTATTCTACCTCAAGTGCTTGAAAAACTGCTTTCTTATTTATCATCTGAGGTGGAAACACTAGAGTTTTTGTTCTTACGTGAGTATAGATACCGATAGAAACTCCCAAGTAACACAAACAAAATTAGTAGACTACTAACAAAAACCCAAGGAAAAATCATTATTTCTGTACTTTCCTTGGTTTTCTCGTCTATATGAGGTGTATGAGGGCCACTGTCCAGACTCCCTCCAGAGCCACTCTCCAGGCAATGTGGAGGTTCCCACCCAAGGTTGCAGTGGCAGTGGTGTAAATTGTTGCACACGCCGTTCATATTGCAAGTCTCTGATGAACAATTGCTTGCCAACATTGAATTGTTCACACACTTCTTATTAATGCACATATGCTCTGGACCACAGCCTGTGCCATCTTTCACAGAACCAATGTCAGGTATTGTCATCCCAAAATGGTAGTCAGTCCCCCAACAGGTGACACCATTGAAGTGGGTCCAGTGTACAGTGGAATGCTGTTCCAGAAAGGGAATAGCTGTTACGTCCTCACACTGAACTCTCCCACAGAGGATGTCTGAGTCATTACACCTTAAGTATGTACTTTTGGATATACCACAGTTGCCAGAACGGTCACCTTTGGTGTTGACTTCTCGGTAGCATGCCTGAGCCGCACTCCTGGCCTTTTTGCCAAAGATTTGTCGACACTGTTCATCTCGGCTAGTGCATCTGTTTCCATAGCAGTAGCCATCATCTTTACAGGGGCTCCCATCAAGCATATAGACATCATCAGGACACTCATATGATTGCCCATTGCACCATTCTGGAAGGTCACACTCATTATTCTCTTTTCTACATACTGTGCCCGCTGGCATGATCTGGCAATTTTTGCAACAAAGCCCAACAGCACAAGCAGCCCCTTTTCTGAGTATGCACCCATAATGACAACATGGATCTCTTCTACATGTGTACAAAGATCCACAATCACACTGCTCTCCATCATCAACCACACCATTCCCACAGTGCTTGACTTTGTGTTGGCTTATTGGCTTCTTTTCCTTGCGCAAGCAGTTGGTAGTAGCATATTTTGCCCAATACGCAGCATAACTGCAGTTACTGAACTTCGTGGCGCCCCCAGCTATTGCATCCATTAAACATCTTTCTCTTCCACATTTACATGGGAGTTCATCATGAATCATACCCAAATTATGACCCATCTCATGGGCAACAATAGCTGCAAAGTTAAAAAGATCATCTCCCATGAGACGATCAACTGCACAATTATAAGATGTCACACAGACATATCCAACAAAAGCTAAACCAAGGTAGATACCAAAATCATGGTTCACAAAAAGATGGGCAATATCATTTTGAACACGGTTATTAAGGTTCACAGTCTTCCAAGAACAAAAATCATCTAGGAGCTTATACATGCTATCCACTTTCACTTGGTTTTCTTCATTCCACATCTCAACTCCTTGTAAAACTACCTCAACATCCAGTGCAAGATAAATCTCATTTATTACATAAACAATGATGTATATCTCCAATAACACATTTGAAATATTATGGTTTTTATAACGAATTCGCTCATGGTCAACAACCAATGCCAGGTCAACAAAACGCTTATGGGTCCACCATGCCTGATAGTGGCTTTGCATCAAGGTCGGTTTGTGATTATCTTGAAGGTTCACTTGTCGTCGTAGTTCTTCTACTGTTAATGCACATTTCATGGGACTTAATTTTGTCTCCTCACTGTCTATCTTGTGAACCAAATGTTCAAACGTGGAAGAAAGGTTCTTGGGCTGGATTTCATATACTGTGCCATTTATCTGTAATATCCCTTGAAAGCCCCCAAAACAGGTGGTGAGAGCAACCATGGACTCTGGGTCTCCATCAATATAGCCATGGTAGTAGCAATTCTTGTGGACAAAAGGCTGGTCCTTGTATAGAGCTCCTTGGTCAGTGTAAGTGAACACAGAGAGATGTCTGGATACCAAGACCTTCTTGGCCTTCATGTAGATAAAGTGTCTCTGGCCCCCAAAGTGCAGGCTATAGGTCAGCCATCCCATAGTCCACATTGTTCTGTTGCCTGGGACCTGTAAGGGTATCACTACTTCTGAGAGGCTAGTGTGTTGAGCATACACAGTTAAGGGCCATGTTGAAAGAATGATCAAGATCTCCAGCCAGAGGTACAGATGACTCATCTTCGTGTGCACTACAGCTTCTCCCATAGCCACCACCATGTCCTATGAGACAGCAAAGGAGGATACCCTTTGTCTTGGTTGCATACAGTGCTGATTCTTAATGGAGTATCTTCTGGATGAGTTGATACATTAGAACAGCAAGACTAAAATGGAATAGGGATAAAAAAGATAGACATTGAAGTCGCTTAGTTTTGGGCAGGCAGAAGTAGGAGAGAAAGAGCAAGGTATGAACTTAAATTACTTAAGTATTGGTCTAAGGCATGACTCCACAGAGTGCATTTGATTTGCTATTTAATATTGTTTGGGTATAATCAAGAGTTATAATTTGCCAATGTTGATGCTTTCTGGACCTAGACAAAGAACTCATGGATTTAACATGGTTTCTTTTTTAGTATATGAGTTCACATACCTACAATAAATATTTAAAGCAAAAGATATCAATAGACAGTGTTCAAAAATCATATACATATATTGATATACCTATATCAATCTGGAAAGATACAAATTGCTCTTTCAATTTCCAATAATGCATTGTTGAGTCACTTTATTTAGGAGATCTGTAAATACTGCTCACTTTACTTTTTGTCAGTTCAGTACACACACACACACACACATACACACACACACACACACACACACACACACATATCTCCACACAGTAAATTGTTTCTTTTTCTATTTTGCTTCAATTGTTTGAATTTGAAACGTCAAAATATTACTGTTCAGAGGTCATAAATCTTGGTGGTTAAGCTAGTGGCATCTTTTTTCTAACTGGACCTAACATTCCTGTCTAGGAATTTTATAAATATGGTATGTTCGTAAGGCAGAGCTGCTGTCAGCTTTAGTCAGAGAGCCTCCTATTTGCAGCGAGTTCCTGGAAACATGGTATTTAATTCAGATAGCTGGACACTTAGCTGAAGGTTGAAGTCATTAACAGATGCCTTTCAAACATGTTCCATGATTCTTTAATAATTTGTACTTGTGTTCTTATTTCTTAAATTTCTAAAATTTTAAAACCAAGACATAGCAACTCAGCTGAAAATTGAGGTTGTGTTTCCTTTTACGTGTTTTTATTGTTGAATTGAAATAAAATATATTAATTTGTAAGGCCAAGAAGTTTTTATTGAATTTTTTTTAAAAAAATCAATATTGGAGTTTTCAGCAATCATTTTCATGTATCTTTGTTTTGTTACTAAATATACATATATAGAAACTTGTTTTAAGATAAATACTAACTTCATTTTTAGAACAGGAATATTGCCTTAATTACTTGGATAAATTAAGCAAGGACAAATTAGAGGTTTGCAAGACTGCAGAGATGGCTAAGTACGTAGGATTCTGTGGGGCAAGCAAGAGTGAGTTTGCATCACCAGAACTCATGTCAATACCAGGGTTCATGATTTATGTCTATAAACACAACAGTGGCGCATAAGGCTAAAGAGGAGTGAACAGAAAGAGATAGATCCTTGGGGCTTTCCGCCCAGCCTGTCTAGCTACATTTGAAAGTTCTGTGTGTATTAAGGAATCATCCTGCTTCAAAAAGGGAAGAAAGAGGAGGAATATATCTAACATCTACATTTGGCTTCCACGGATGTACTTATATATGCATTTACATATACCTTATAAGTGAATGCATGTATATACACACACACACACACACACACACACACACACACTGTGTAGGCTTAATGCAAAATATTCCTATTAGAAAATATTCCATAGCAGAAGAGAAAAATAAACTACT
Source organism: Acomys russatus (assembly GCF_903995435.1). Classification (NCBI taxonomy): domain Eukaryota; kingdom Metazoa; phylum Chordata; class Mammalia; order Rodentia; family Muridae; genus Acomys; species Acomys russatus. The sequence goes on along the minus strand of NC_067163.1, from coordinate 30,097,191 downwards.
AAGGACAAAAATCTAAAATGTAAGTAACATTCTAATACTCTAATTTGTTTCCCATGCTTTTGGGGTTTGCTGTTGTTATTTCTAAGATAGGATTTCAGCACATCACTGTGTCTAGTTTTGATTTCATGGTCCTTTAGCCTCAGGCTCTCACTCAAGTGCTAGAACTACAGGCATATATTACTGCTTTCTATAGTTCCTTTTCCAAGAAAATGTAATTTAATGAAATATACTTGAGTATTTAAGTATTAGTTTTTGTTCTGATATTAAATGTTTATTCTTTACTGATGTGATACTCTTGATAATTAATGCAATCTGGATTTATTTGTCTACAATATTTTCTACAATGACTCAACATTCCATCACTCCTGAGTGGCTGTAGCATCTTCATCATGCCATATAGTGCAGAAACATTACATTTGACTTTCAAAATCCTTTAAAAATGTATTATAATTTATTCAGATTACATCCCAATTGTTATCCCTTCCCTTGTATTTTCCCATTCCCACCCTCCCTCCCTCTTCTGCCCTATTTCACTGCCCTAGACCTCTGAAAGAAGGGGACCTCTTCCCCCACCATATGACCAGAGCCTATCAGGTCTCCAGAGAGCCTGCTTCTCCTTCCTATGTGTGCCACCAGGCCTCCCCACCGAGGGGAAGTGATCATATTGGGGGCATCAAAGTTTATGTCAGAGGCTATCCTGACTCCCCCCACAACCATGGAGAATGAGCTAGCTGTTCATTGACTAGATCTGAATGGGGGGGGGGTCTAGATTTACTGCACTCATTGTCCTTGGTTGGTGCAACCGTTTGTGCAGGACTCCCTGGGTCCAGATCTGCCAGCTTTGATGGTCTCCTTGTGGGGTTCCTGAACCTTCTGGGTCCTTCCATACCCCCATTCTTCCATACCACTCTCACATGAAGTCCAGCAGTGAGTGCCAGCATCTTTCCTCATCTCCCGTTGGGTAGAGTCTCTCAGAGGACATCTATATTGGGCTAAGACTTTCAAAGTCCTTAGGCCAATGTTTTCTTTATATAGTTTCAACAAATTCATCAACCTTTGTACTGTACTTACTACTTAGCATGTTTCTAATACAGTGTTTAGTTTTGTGTTTTTCAAAGCAAGCATAGCCACACATCAAAAATATTTAGAATGACCAATCAAATAAATAAAACAGAACAGGAAGGAATACAGATATAATTCCTTTTATCAGGCAAAGATATTGGGTAAGAATCACGATGTGTGGGCTCATAGTCTAATTATTTGAGCTTCTATCCACTAGGGCTAAATTATTGAATGACTTACTAGCAGGTGAAGTGACAATGCCCATGACCTTTTCTAATGATAGCTTGTTTCATGTCAGGTTTGCAGTGTAGATTTTTCTTGAGACTTTACACGACAAAGAGAATACTAGTCCCCACATTCCTTTGTCCCTCATAAAGTTAAGTTCTAGAAGGAACTGCCTAGCAACAAGAACATTTCAGTCTACAGACCATTGCAATTGGCTAAGATTCTACCTCACTCCTCCACTGTCCCAAGCAGTTTGGCTTCCATTGACTTCTCAGTATGAGTAATGAGATGCTTCAACAACTTATCAACATGAATTAATCTCATGTCTTCACTACACTTCTGCATTTCCCCTAAAGTCGTAATCACTATACCCTCTGTATTTTTATCCATGCTGCCAACATGACGTCAGTTTATACTCACTATGCAGGCAAAGCATAAGCAAATAAATATCTGCATTAAATGACATCATAGATGCAGTGGATTTAACAGAAAGCTACATAATAATCCATCCAACAAGTAGAGAATAAACAGTCAATATCATGGAACATTTTGTAAAAGAAATCAAATATTTGGACAAAATGGAAGTCTTAAGAAAAATAGGGAGACATAATTATTCATATTCTATCTGATCGCAATGAAGTGAAAGCACACATTAGTAACACAAGAAATATCAAACACACACACACACACACACACACACACACACACACACACACAAACTCTGGGATATTAAATAATGCAAACCACTGAATGATGGGTCATTGAAGATATAAAAACTTGTAAAAACCAAACATAGTATATAAAAGCCTATCAAATTCAATGAAATAGTCATAAAAGGAAATTATATAGGCCCAAGTGCCAATATTTTTAAAAACCAGAGTGGTCGCAAAAAAATGTATAACTAAGGGCCCTGTATAACCAAGAACAAGGTGAAACCTAATTCAGTAGTTTAAAATAAATAATTCAGGGCAGAAATGAAGGAATAAAAATAAAAAATACAAAAAATTAGTGAAGCAAAGAGTTGGTTTTGAGAAAGATAAATAAGATTGACAAACTGTCAGCCACACTATAAGAGTAAGAAAATACAAATGAGTGAAATGAGAGATGAAAAGTGAAGGATTACAATAGACATGAATAAAATTCAGAAGACCATTAGTATATACATTAATGTAAACGTTCCCCAAATGTCCAAAATTTAAGAGAAATGGAAGTAGATGAAATTCTCTATGACTTTGCTCTGTTCTGCTCTCAAAAATAATCTTAAGATTATGCAATAAACTCTCATAATTTTATTGGTTATGGTCTACAAAATGGCCTGAAAATAATAACAAGCTTATAATTAAAAATCTATACATGGATATATATTATGTATAATTTTTTATATATTATCATTATGTACATATATTATACATATAGTATATATACTTCAACTGATGTCTAAGATGTGTGTGTGTGTGTGTGTGTGTGTGTGCATGTTTACTAACTTGGATTCAACTTTCATTTAAACTCAAACGAGGCATAATTAATAGATGGTCCTCAAACTCTTCAGAGATGTTCTGAATGTGGCATTTAAAATGTCTTTTTGTGATAGAGAGACACAATAGCTCCTGGCAGCACCCCTAATCTCCTCCAAAGAAGTTGATGGGAGTGCAGAAGAAATCCACCTGGAGCTTGCTTTAAATGTGGCAAAGCCAGTTGCTAGGTGAAAAACTGCCCTCTCTCTAGCCCACTGGCAGGCCCCTGTCTAAATTGTGGACACTGGGGAGCTGATTGCCCTTCTTTGCTGAGACAAGGTATGCCAATTCCTCCAAGTTCCTACTCCACAGGAAAGTGACTATTTGTGTATGGATTCATTTCCTGGTCTTCGATTTAGTTCCATTGATCAGGCAGCTTATTGCTGTGCCAGTACCATGCTGTTTTAATTACTGTTGCTCTATAGTACAGTTTGAGATCAGGTATAGAGATGAGGACCCAAAATCTTAAGGCGTGAGGATCTAAAAAAAAATTGTTTTAGGGTCTAAGAAGGTGATTTAAGCTATGTAAACACAAGTCCTAAAAGTCTGAGGATGTGAAGGTTAAGTTGTGATTGTTTTAAAAAGTGACTTAAAGCATTAAAAAAAGAAAAATATTTCAGGTTTATTTCTCTAGATACACTACTGTTATACTAAGTCATCAACAGTCCAGAGGTTTAATTAGTAGAGTTCTGATAAACTATTAATCTAGCTCTTGTAACCACTGACTACTATTATAGCCACAAGCTCAAGATTTAAAATTTTTTTAAAGTGCTTGTCATTGTGCTAAAAAACCATTTGTCTAATGTATAATTTCTAATGTATAAATTCCAGCTTTCTGGATATAGAAAAGAGGTCCTGAATGAGCCTTTGCCCTTTTTCTCCATGTGGTTTCTGCCCTCCCTGAGCTGGCCTTAAAGAATGTTCATATTTTTAACCCAAAATCATTTCCAAAACTCACAAAAATATGAGTCTACTGCCTTTTCTCCAGTGTGGCTTTTAGTACTGATTACAAACAGTGGCAACGAAAACACGCTTAACACTTACCTTTCTGTAAACTTAAAATTATTCTTATAATCATCAGGGAAATCAACTTATATCCAACTCTCTTGAGTCAGATGAACTCCAGATAAGTACTATCATCAAGAAATAGTTTCCAACCTCTTTATTCTGCTTATTCCTGAGGTGTTATTGCTCCCTATTTTCCCTGGCTTTGGGACTCCCTTCCCACAACTATTGGGACCATAGGACTTAACGTATTAATGTACAACTCAGAAGAAGAATTTCCTTCTAAACTCCTTAACTTTAAGATATCATGCGCCTAAGGTATATCTAGTCCAGCTTCTGATAGATCCAGATGGTCCCTCAAAATCTATACCCCTGACAGCCCTAGATGGTCTAGCCTCACAAATTGCTTCAACTTGGTCTGTACTTTCCTAGACCCAGATGGATACACAGGGTCTGGGAAGCAAGGAAAACAGCCTGCCTTTCCAACACTTGGTCAGCACTTCACCTGTCATGTATCCCCAAAGAAGGTGATGGCCCCAAACAGCAGGAAGCAGTCTAAAGACCATGGTGCCCTCATTCCTGCTTCATTATCACCCATTCCTATTTCCCTACTTTTTATAATAAACAAAATGGATAAATGTTAGAAGTCAGGTATTTCCCCCAGCTTGCCCTCAGGGACTCAGTGCCAGAAGCTACATCAGTACTAGTTACCACCCCCTTAAAAGTTCTCCCACCATCACAGATCACTCGCTCATGTTCTATCTTACTCTTCCACTCTCTGTTTCTGTCTGTCTGTCTGTCTGTCTGCTTGTCTGTCTGTCTGTCTGTCTGCTTGTCTGTCTGTCTGTCTGTCTGTCTGTCTCTTTCGTCTGCTCTGTCTCGCTCTTTCTCTCCTCTTCTCCTCTCTCCTCTCTCTCTCTCTCTCTCTCTCTCTCTCTCTCTCTCTCTGTGTGTGTGTGTGTGTGTGTGTCTTAAGTCCCAACTCTGAGACAGCCTTTTGCTCCCACTCCAATAAATTTGTGTGAGATCCGTTGCATGGTGTGATTTTTGTAGCATACCTCGTCCTGGACTGACCAAGGTACTCTGCTGCTAATCTTCCCCATATATCCTAACAAACTATTTTTTTTTAAGACAACCTACCATCCATGGGACCTTTCAAATTAATAACAATCACAGTTCAGGGAGTCTGTATTAATCCCACGTACATGGACATGAGGAGGAAAACCTGCAAACCACAAATTATGGCCAAATCAAAGAAAGTGCTACTATGTGCACTCCAAAGCCAGAATGGCAATTATTTTCCCTTAAGACAGGGATCAAGAGAGCAACCTTGAGCCAATTCTTCAAGTTCCTTTAACAGGACAAAACAGCAGGGTAGTGGCTTGTGCAATCAAGCATAGTTACAGAATCAAGACCAGCAGTTAAGGACACCTCTTACAGAACAATGTATTGTCATAGGGTGGACACAGCCCAACTCACCAAGAACATAAACTTACATTTTATAGCAAATAGAAACCTTAACTGAAGTAGTATATGAAAAAGACCCCCTAATTACAAAATGGAGGCAGGCCAGTTTCTCATCTGGAGTTGCCTTGGCAGAGTTTCAGACAACAAAGACATTCTATGTGGTTTGTGAAGGGGTGGGTGGGAAAAGGGGTGATTGAGGATGGCCTATAGCAAGGACAAGGGAAAGGAGCCCTGCTCTGTACAGTGCAGTCAGTGTTCTGTGGGAGGCATCCAGCTCTCAGTGTGCGGGACTGGCAGGCTGCAAGCACAAGAATCACTCGTGATGAGCAGTGGAGCTGCAGGCAGGGATGAAAGAGACGGTCAGGCCTTTGGAGCTCCTGCATGACCATGTATTGCTGAATGGGACTAGCTAGAGGCCCACCTGCCAAGTCTGGGCATAAAGCCACTGCAGCTCAGGCATTGGAGCTTGCTTGGCTGGGAGACTGAAGGTGCTATAAGCACAAAGGTCAAGCCAGGAGAGTCTCAGGTTGGCAGACATCAACAGCAGAGAGAAGCTGTGTGTGTGTGTGTGTGTGTGTGTGTGTGTGTGTGTGTGTGTGTGTGTGTAGTGACATACTGCAGTTTCCAATGCCATTATAAATGAATGAATTTTCAATGGGAATGGTGGGAAAGATAGAGGAATGGAGTGATAAGGAGCAGTAGAGAGGTAGAACTGAGGCCATCGTGATGTCTGAGTTTATTACTGCTGAGGGCTACATTTGGGTCCATGGTCTTGCCCATGTTATCACTGGAGGCATGCTGAGGTCTGTGGCCAGTGCTGTAGCCTGAGGCTATGTTGATGTCCTCAGATGTTGCTGCCACTGGGTCCATATTGATGTGAGTGGTCTGTGTTGCCATCTGGGACAATGTTCCAGGTCCATGGTGCTGCTGAGGGCCCTGTCTACATCTGTGTTCCTACTGTAGCCAAGAACTGTGTTGATGTCCATGGCCGTTATTACCATAGAAAATCATGTGCTGCTGTCAAGGGCTGTGATGTGGTGTATGGCCATTCAGCAGGAGAGGGCTGGGATGAGGTCTGTGGTCTGTACTGCCACAGAAGACCATGCTGAGGTCGGTGGCCTGTTCATGGTCCACATTGTTGCCAGTAATGGGGCCAGGGAGTTTGAATAGGTATGGCCAGAATTACATGGCTGAAGCTGACAAATTCTGCTGCTTACTGGGGCTGGACATGGCTCTTTGTTCAATTACATCTTTTCCAGCTTTGTTTTTCAATGATTGCCTTCACTGCCTAAGCTTGGCTGTTCTGGAACTTACTCTGTGCACAACATTGAACCTGATCTCAGAGATCTGCATGCCTCTACTTAAGTATTATGATTAAAGGTATGTAACAGCACACTTGGACCCAAAATGTTAATTTTTTTCATAAGAAGGAAGCTAATCTGACATTCTGTTATGTTGCAGACAGGAGCCTAGCACTGTGGGGCCCCATCCAGCAATAGATGCTGAGACTCACATCCAAACATTGGACCAAGGGCAAGGAGCCTTATGGGAGAATGGGAAGAAGGATAGAAGGACTAGGAGGGACTAGAAACTCCACAAAAAGACCAGCAAAGCCAACTGGCCTGGGTCCAGGAGGACCTGCAGAGACTGAGACACTAACCAAGGACCATGAATAGACTGAACTTAAGCCCCCTACACATATGTGTCTGATGGGCAGCTTGGTCTTCATGTGGGTCCCCTAGTAAGAAGAGCAGGGGCTATCTCTGACAATGACTTCCTTGCATGCTTTTTGATCACTTCTGCCTGGCAAGGCTGCTTTCCAGGCCATGGTGGGAGAAGATTCACTCCATCCTAATGTGACTTGACATGGTGGGGTGGGTAGGGGTGCTTTCCCTTTTCTGAGGAGTAAGTGAAGAGAGATACGAGGAAGAGGGAAGGAGATTGGGACCAGGAGGAGAGGAGGGAGGGGGCTACAATGGGATATAAAGTGAGTAAATAAATTAATTAAAAATGAAGGAAGCAAATTTAAAAATAAATAAATAAAAATGAAAATGAAGGAAGCTACTCTGGGTGGGATCTTGCCCTAAATTTCACACTCTATTTACTATCTTTAACTTGCTCTTCTCCTTGAACACAGGACTTAGTTCCTTTCCACTTCCTGTTGCCTCTTTATTTTAAATTTTATTGATTTATTCATATTACATCTCAATGGTTATCCCATTCCTGGTATCTTCCCATTCCTCCCTCCCTCCCATTTCCCATTACTCCCCTCCCCTATGACTGTGACTGAGGGGGACTTCTTCCCCCTGTATATGTTCATAGCCTCCTTAATCCTTGAGCCATACATTTTGTAATTTTTCCTTGTTCAGTTTGCTCCATTTTATCAAAATGCTCTTAAGAGTTAACATTAGTAGGAATGGGTGGATGCAAGTGAAGGGAAAACAATTGAGATGTAATCTGAATAACTTAATTAAATAAAAAAATGTCAAAAAGGGAGTTAACATTAGTTACTACATGACAGAGTCTATAATGGTTATTTAGAGATTTCCCTTGCCAATGCAATTAATCTATAGTTCTTAACTTTAGCCTCAGATAAACTTTTCAGACAAGAGAAAAAAATCAGCCAAATTCTTTGCCAAAATATCACGAGTGATTTCCATATACTAACATTCTTTTCCTCTGAAACCTCTTGAGCTAGGCACCAACAGTCCAAATTACCCTCAACACCACTTCATTCCATGTTTCTACTAGAATGGTCATTAATCTCCATTGAAAGCATTCAATTGCTTTTCTAATACAGTCCTAAAGTCCATATTCCTCCAAAAAAAAAAAAAAAAAAAAGCGTGATCAGGCTTATCAGAGCAATACCCTGGTAGCAACTTCTTAGTTAGGATTTTATTGCTGCAAAAAGACACCACCACTAGAGCAATGCTTACAATGGAAAACATTTCATTGAGGCTGGCTTATATTTTCAGAAGTTTTGTCCGTTATTGTCACCATAGTGGGAAACATGGCAGTGTGCAAACAGACATGTGAGAGTTCTACATCTTCATCTGAAGGCAGCAGCAGATTATGTGTCATACTGGGCATAGCTTGAGCATAGGAGACCACAAAGCCCACCCCCACAGTGACACACTTGGTCCAACAAGGCCACACCTAATAGTTCTACTTCTTATGGGGCAAGATTTCACACACATGAATCTGTGGGGGCCGTACCCCTCAAACCACCACACTCTCCTTCACACTTTTGTTTCAATGTTCATATGTTACCTTGCAGAATTTCATTTTGAGAATAGAAAAGTATATGCCCTCAGGTTTGAAGATCTGTGAGGAATAATCTCTATGATGTAAAAGGTCTCACTCTACTCTCTACCTTCTTGTCAAATTCAGGTACAAAGTCAATAAAGAATCCCAACAAAGACACCACGCATACGTGAGACAAGCTTCCTTCACATCCCATGTTCACATGCAACTTGATTCATGCGAATACAGAAGTTAGAAAGTTCAGAGAGTGCGGCTGTCAACTCTGCCTGAATCTAAGCTGCCCATTTTTTAGGCATAATTCTGTTTGTGGCAGGAACAAGGACATTTTGCCCAGTGGCTTGTTTGCCACATTTGAAGCCATCTCCATAAGGAGGCTCTTTGATGCTCATAATCTTCTTTGAGGTTGGTTGGGTGTTGTCAGGAGTTAACTTGTCTTGTTGTCAAAGAAATTTAGGATTATAAAAACAACTTTAAGTGCCATAGTCTGTGTGTCTCTGAGGCTTTTGAAGATCTTACTCAACTATTTTACCTCGTATATTGATAGAGTCATAGCTATCTGTTAGACTTAGGATATATATTCTTGTGCTAAAATCTGAGAAGTATTTGACATGCCCATGTTTTGTTATCAATATACTAACTTCTATAGCAATGACTTAGACATAACCTTCATTATGAGTAACAATTAAGGCCTTGAGTTAAGGAGTAGGTTCTATCCTCGCCCTATGTTCCTATATCTCTCTTTCTTTTCAGCTCCTATCTCCATATATGTGTGTGTATATATGTATATGCATACATAAACATACACATACATATACATGTACATATACATATACATGTACATATAATCTCAGCCTGGAGTTAATAGAAACTGTTTTTTTCATTTTCCAATAATGAATTGTTGAGACATCTTATTTAGGATAGATCACTACTGCTCACATTACTTTTTTATCATCATTTCAGACACACACACACACACACACACACACACACACACACATATCCACACAGTAAATTATTATTTTTTTTTCTATTTTGCTTCAGTTGTTTGAATTTGAAACATGTCAAAATATCACTGTTCAAAAGCCCTTGATTCAGAGGTCATAAATCTTGGTGATTAAGCTAGTGGTATCTTTTTTTCTAACTGGACCTAATGTTACTGTCTAGGCGTTTTATAAATATGGTGTGTTCCTAAGCCAGTGCCGCTGTCAGCTTTAGCCTGAGATCTGCCTACTTGCAGCGAGTTCCTGGAAACATGGTATTTAGTTCGTATCGCTGGACACTTGGCTGAAGGTTGAAGTCATTGACAAATGTATTTCAAACATGTCCTATGTGTTTTCCACAGCTTCTTAATTTTCTTACTTTTTCAACCACTTGTAGAAACCCAGCTGAACATTGAGATTGGTGTTTTCTTTTACATGTTGTTTTTATTTTGAATTTATCTCAAACTATATTAAGTCATAAAACTAAGAAGTTTTCACTGAAATCTTTTTCATTCTACATTGGAGTTTTTCAGCAATTATTTTTCTGAATCACTGTCTTCTCACCAAATATAGGTATGTGAAACTTGTTTTAGGACAAATATTAATCTCACTTTTAGAAAAATAATATTACCTTAATTACTTGAATAAATTAAGGAAGGACAAAAATTAGAGGCTTGTAATACTGAAGAGATGGCTAAGTATACAAGATTCTGTGGGGCGGCCAGGCGTGGTGGTGCACGCCTTTAATCCCAGCACTCGGGAGACAGAGGCAGGTGGATTGCTGTGAGTTCAAGGCCAGCCTGGTCTGCAAAGTAAGTCCATGACAGCCAAGGCAACACAAAGAGACCATGTCTTCAAAAGTAAAAAAAAAAAAAAAGATTTTCTAGGGCAAGCATGAGGACTGAGTTCGGGTCACCACAACTCATGTTTACATATCAGTGTCAATAATTTATGCAGGAAAATCAAAACTCGCAGATGAGGCTAAAGAGAGGCAAACAGAAACAGATAAACCCTTGAAGCTTTATTGCCACCCTGTCTAGCTACATTCATATGCTCTGTGTGCAATGAGAGATCATGTCTTGCAATAACGGTTAGGAAAAAAAAGGAAAACCTCCAACATTTATCAGTGGCCCACACACATGTGCTTATACAGGTATTCACATATATGCTTACAAGTGAACACATGTGTAAAACACGTACACATATACAAAAAGCAAAACACACACACACACACACACACACACGCACACACACACACACACACACACACACACACACACACACCTTGACCTTGTAGGTTCATTGTATAAAATGCTTAGAGAACAGAGCGGAAAAGAAGAGGGAAAAAAGCTTCTGAAGACAAAATTTCTAAATTGTGAGTAATATCCTAATACTTTCATTTGTTTTCCTGGTTTGTCTTGTTTGTTGCTGCTGTTGTTTTAAGATCAGATTTCAGTATGTCACTTTGTCTGGCTTCACTTTCATGGCTCTTTAGCCTCTGCCTCTCACGCAAGTGCTAGGATCACAGGCGTATACCACCATATTGCTTCCCATATTTTTCTCGAAATTCGTTTTGGTAACTTACATATTAGTTGTTGTTCTGATAGTAAGTGCTGATTTATTATTGATATTGATAATTAACTTATATAACTCATCATAATTTATTAATATGTTGTCTTGCAGTCTTCTGAAGGGAAAACAAACTCCAAAGAATATGGTCTGACTTGCCTTTATATTGTCTACAATATTTTATACAATGACTCAACATGTCACACTTCCCAAGTGACTATAACAGCATAATTCATAAACATGTATAGTGCCGTATAGTATGTAAACTTTACATTTGACCTTCAAAGTCTTTTACCCATACCAAATTTATCAGTTTCTGTACTCAAGTTAATATCTAGCATTTTTTTCTGAGACAAGTGTCTGGTTGTGTGTTATTCAAAGCAGGAGTGGGAGGTTTAAAGACTTTAGAATGACCAATCAAACAAAGCAGACTAATATAGTTCCTTTTATGTGGTGAAGGTCTGAGCTACTGGCTAACAGTCATGATGTGTGGGCTCATAGTCTAATTATTTGAGCTTCTATCCACTAGGGCTAAATTATTGAATGACTTACTAGCAGGTGAAGTGACAATGCCCATGACCTTTTCTAATGATAGCTTGTTTCATGTTTCATGTCAGGTTTGCAGTGTAGATTTTTCTTGAGACTTTACATGACAAAGAGAATACTAGTCCCCACATTCCTTTGTCCCTCATAAAGCTAAGTTCTAGAAGGAACTGCCTAGCAACAAGAACATTTCAGTCTACAGACCATTGCAATTGGCTAAGATTCTACCTCACTCCTCCACTGTCCCAAGCAGTTTGCCTCCCATTGACTTCTCAGTATGAGTAATGAGATGCTTCAACAACTTATCAACATGAATTAATCTCATTTCCTTTGGTTGTTGTTGTTGTTTGTGAAGCAGGGTTTTTCTGTGTAACAGCCCTGGCTCTCCTGGAATACACAGAGACCTTCCAGCCTTAGCCTCTAAATGCTGGGGTTAAAGGCATAAACCACCATGCCTGGATTTAATCTCATTTCTTTACTAGCATTCTGCATTTTCCCCATAAGCCATGTAATTAGGATTCCTTCTGTATTTTTGCTTATGTTGCCAGAATGGGCCCTAGTTATTCTCACCATGAATGCAAACAAAAACAAGCACATAAACATCTTCATTAAATGACATCATACATCCAATAGGCTTAACAAGGCACATGTAATCTATCCAATGAGTTCAGAACAAGCAATATATCTGTGGAGCTTTTGCTAAAATAAATGAAATATTAGGACAAAATGCAAATCTTTACAAAAATAGGGAAACTGAAATAAAATCTTGTATTCTATCTGATCACAATAAAGTGAAACTACAAATCAATAGCACAAGAAACTATCAAACCTGCATAAACTCTAGGATACTAAATAATACAACATGTTGAATGAGCCATTGATGAAGTCAATGGATTTCTAAAAATAAATGAAAATAAAACACAATATAAAAGCCTATTAAATGCAATCAGTCATAAGAGGAAAATGCATAAGTCCATGTGCCTACATAAACATATCAGAGGGATCTCAAATAATATAGACCTAAGGTCCTTGTGCAACTGAGAATGAGCTAAACCCTAAACTAGTAGTTGAAGATAACAATTCAGGGCAAAAATAGAAGAATGAAAATTTAAAAATACAAAAATTTAGTGAGGTAAAGTATAGGTTTTGGAAAGAAAAACCATGATAGCCATGAGCCACACTAGCTAAAAGACTGAGATAATACAAGTGAGAGAAATGAAAAATGAAATGTGAATCATAATGACAGACATAAATGAAATTAAGACTATCATCAGGACATACATTAATATTTAAAATCCATCAAATTGGAAAAAAAAATAAGAGAAAAGCTTTCTAGAGGCATGTGGCTTACAAAACAAACAAAAAACCACCCAAGGATTACAATGCCACAAGAAGACATGCAACCAAGTAAAACCTCTAGTGCCAGGAATGGGCAAAATCTTGTTCAGTCATTTGGCAAATGAGTCAAAAAATGTCACAAGCTATTGCCAACCTATTGATTGCTTTCCACAACTTGATGGTAAAGGCCCAGTTGCTGAAGACAATACTTGTATCATCAAACATGGAGAAGTCAAGCTGGTGCTCAGCTAGAAGCTTCACCTATACTCATTAGTGTTTGTGGCAGTACTCTGTCACCACAGGAGAGAGGTAGTTATCCACATCACCCAACTACAAACCCTGTGACCTACCACAATAACTTGCCTATAAGATATACTGGTATAATCATACAAATGTCATGGTATTAACTAATCATTTTTTTAAAAATTAGATTTAAATCTCACTTGATGAAGTGGAACTCATACAAAATAGTGCAAAAGTGTACAAGAACTTGACATTAGATAGGTCATAGGCCTGAGGGAAAAGTCTAATATTGTTATTCTGATAATGGAACATAACATTAAAATGATTTCTTATGAGACACTGCTTTACCCACAAGCACAGTACCTTACTTTATCCTCATTAGAGAAGCCTCTTGCAATAGGTAGAAATGAACACAGAGACTCACAACTGGACAGTATGCAAAATCAGATTTCCCTCTCAAATTCCCTCAAGGCTCAGGAATCTACATGGAAAATAAAATATAAATTATAAGAGCTAGAAGCAATGGGTAGTTTCAAGAAAATAGCACAGATGCACTTACTAACTCACAGAGATTGGGGCAGCATGCACAAAGTAGAGGAGGTCCCAGCACTTAAAGGGGGAAGTGAAAATGAGCTCCCATTCCTAAACAAGAAGTTATTTGTAACTGATATCTGCTGGGAAGGGGATAAACTGTTTTCCCAAATTCAGTGTCAGTGGGTCTATCAACCATACTGCAGGGCAGGCCCAATACCTAGGAGTAGTTGGACAACATAACATGAACTCAGAGTTGTTTATTTTTTGTTTGGGCTTTGTGCTTCAGTTTTGTCTTTTGTTTTGGCATTTTTCTTTTGTTGTTTTATTTTAATGTTAATTTTGTGGGGTTTTTGTTCTTGAAAGAGAGAGAACATAAAGTTGGTGGATGGGTAACAAGGTGAGGAGGATCTGGGAAGAGTAGGGACATCATGATCAGTTGACAGGATCCTTTGGTCGTTTGTATACAATATATTGTTTACAATTTTTTTAATAAAAAGGAAAAATAAAATGAAGGAATAATTTTAATAATAGATTAAAATTATTCAATATGATCTAGTTATCTTTATTCCACTGATGCCAGGAATGGTTCAAAATCCAGATGTCAATATATCACGTAAATGGACACAGAACAGAAATTTCATGAGTATCTCAAAAGATTCAGGAAAACATTTTGACAAAAGCTACCATTCCTTCAATAAATGCCTTGAAACTGGATCATATGGGACATATCTGAAGGTTATATATATATATGTATATATATATTCTGTATCTCTGTCATCTACCTATTTCTATAATCTAAGGTATATATATATATATATATGGGAAAATCTCAGAGCAGTTGTACAAATACCAGTACCAAAACAAATGTCTACTTTCTCCACTTTTCTCTGATGCAGTATTGGAAGGCTTATCTAGAACACTAAGAGAATATAAACAAATAAATGGAATAGCAATGGTAAAGGAGGCAGGCAAATTATCCCTGTGTGCAGATGCTGTGGTTCTGTATATAAGAAACCCCGAAGACTTCACTCTAAGAACTGCTAAACACACTTAGCAAAATGGAAGGATCCAATATTAACACACACAACCTGTAACATTTCTATATACAAATAAGAAATATGTCGAAGAAGAAACCAATTGCCCCAACACAAAACCAAAGACTTTGACGTGCACCCAACCAATGAAGTGAAAGACCTGCACAACGGGAACATTAAACAACTAAGCGAGACGTTGCAGAGGACACTAGGAAATCCAGAAAAGCTTCCATGCTTATATGGTAGAAGAAACAATTTTGTGGAAATGGCTACCTTAACAGACCAACCTACGGATCCAATTCAATTAACAATGAAATCCTGATGCTAGTCTTCACAAAACTAGAAAGATATCTCAAAATTCATGTGGAAGCACAAAAGTCTCAGAGAACCAAAGCAATCTTAATCAGAAGACCTAAGACAGGAGTTGTCACAACACCCGATTTCAAGTTACTTTCTGAGTCATAATGCCAAGAGACACATGGCCTATAATTATTATTATGGCAGTATTTTCTAATCCGCTAGCAATCAATCAAGACACAGACACCGATTACATTTTAAAATAGCCTCAGGTAACCTGGGGCAGGGCAGATATTAATCCCCTAAACTACCTCCCATATTGGGTCAGATATAGGATACCTGCCCCAATTCCATGACATTTGCTTCTAATAATTTCTATCAAGCTACCTCCCATCCATAATCCCAAATACTTGCTAACTATCATCATCTGGCCAAATCTCCATCCACACCAGCCATGTGCTTCTCCTTCACCTAACCCATGGAGCAGCTTTCTTCCTTCTCTCCTCTCCTCCTCCCAAGATCCTCTCTATCTACCCAAGCCCTGGAACCATAACTGTGCCTATCCTGTTCGCCCTGCTCAGGTGTGATGGCCTTTTATTAGTCACATAGGTTAGGCTCTTAGGCAAGGTATAGGTGGGGCACAGAGACAGCAAGCAACACTTATCATCAAAATACACCAGAGCCACCTCCAACAGTAGTGGCACAAAAACATAAAAGTAGATGAACAAGCAGACTAGCAGGCTCTGACATGAACCCATGTAGCTGCAGTCAGCTGATGTTCGATCGTGATGGCTAGCACGAATGTTCACTGGTGAAAAAAACAACTTCTTTGACAAATCTATTCCGGCAAAGTGTCGCTATCCGCATGCAGAAGGATGAAAATAGCTATTCATCTGTCACTATGCACAAAAATGGATTTTAAGTGGATCAAAGACCATCATGTATGACTTAACATTCTCAAGTAATTAGAGGAGAAAGCAGAGAACAGGTAAGGATTTAACCAATAAGAATCCTAAGTGAGAAAAAAAGGCCAACAGTTGACAAAGGGGACCACATTAAATTAAAATTTGTTTGAAAAAAAGAAACACTGGATCAGTTGCTATGCTCTTATGCATATGCATTTGTATGCACGAGTGTTTATGTGGCATATGTACTTGTACCTGGCACTGTTGGCATAGTGTTTGAATACGAAAGTACAATGTGGACGTCTGGTGCAAAGTGGTTCATTGGAAACTGCCTCTATGAGAGCCAGAGAGTAAGCAGGGTCAGGATAAGAAACAGATTCTATTCCACAGGGAGGAGGGGTATTAAGAATCAAAAAGTGAAGGCTAGAGAGATGGCTCAGCAGTTAAGAGTAGTGGCTGCTCTTCCAGAGGTCCTGGGTTTAGTTATTAGCATCCACATGGCAGCTTACAACTGTCTACAAGTCCAGTTCCAGTGCATCTGACACCCTGCCACAGACATACCTGCAGGCAAAATACTAATGTGTAAAAACACACTCTATGTTATATATGCTATAGTCTGTTCTATGCTCTTTGGTAGTGTATTAATCAGTAAGCTTTAATTAATTGTAACTGTTTCCTATCTGGTTTGATGTTGCTGCTATTACAGTGGTTTTGTTTTCTTACAGCTGAGTGGGCTTTGAAACTGAGTCCTCTGTCTAGACCATGGTGCTCAATATAATTTCCAGATAAACAGAAAACCTGAAAAAGCAAGACAGTGTTGTCTAAACTAACAACAGAACCACTCTGTGGTATAGTTAAGGAAACGGTTTTTATTTTAGATATGAGGGAATATCCAGAGACATCTGGAAATGCCCAGTGCAATTAGAGGAAGTAGTAGACTAAACATGGCAAGCACACCTGACCTGGCCATGAAACCATGAAAGATGCAGGAGCAGAGTAGAGAGATAAAGACACAGAGAATGTGGGAGGCGGGGGGGGGGCGGGGCACGATGAGGGAGAGGGACACAGAGAGACAGAGACAGAGACTGGGCATGAAAGGCAAATGGAGTGATCTTAGCTTCAATAGTAGAGT
Organism: Acomys russatus; assembly: GCF_903995435.1. Taxonomy (NCBI): domain Eukaryota; kingdom Metazoa; phylum Chordata; class Mammalia; order Rodentia; family Muridae; genus Acomys; species Acomys russatus. Next base: position 30,080,079 of record NC_067163.1, on the reverse strand, counting down.
TAAAAGGAGAATGAACAGCTTGGGGAAGGAAGCCTGTGACCTTGAAGGAATTTAAGATACCAGTTAGGTGAGAAGAGCTGAGACGCTAGCATGTACTGTGAAATGTGTAACAGGTGCTTGTGATACTGAGGGACCAGGGAGGCCAGCATGTGCTTTGGTCTGCTAGTAGGCACCAGAGATGGGCCTTTGTCTCTTCTGTCAGTGATAAGGGAATAGCTTCTTTTGGTAGAGGTAAGCATCTTCTCAAGGTCCTGAGGGATGTGGGGTTTTGTCTAACCCTAGGCATTTGGACTTTCCCTTGGATCTGACAAATGGGGCTCCCTCAAAGCATCACAACTTCTCAACAAGTGAATTCAGGTGATAAGCTTAGAAAATGGCAGGTGAAGATGTCAATAATTCACTTGTAAAAATGATCAGTAACTTAAAAGAACACGTGTTGCTTGGTATCAAAGAACAAAGTAATGATACCAATACAAGTCCTGCAGAAGAAACTCAGCAACATGGATGAGGAAGAAATGATGTGCACAAAAAGTCACCAGCATGAGTGAGAAACCCTCCACATAAGTTGTGATTTTGAAAAATTATATTTAAACTTGGAAATGAAAAGTAGAGCAAATCAAATGAAAATACATAGACTTGGTAGACAACACACAAACACCAAGAATAGTGAAAACCCAGCCAAGGAAAGAATTAGGACTGAAAGACAAGGTTGATTGATTAATACACTCAGACGCCAATAAAGAATCAATAATTATGACGACAATCCTAGGAACTTTGGGACATGACCATTAAACCCAATTTTTAAAAAAAATCCATGGAAGATGAGCAGTGCTTAAAGTAAATAATAACACAGGAAGTCTATGTAATGAAATTAGAGCAGAAATTTTTGCTAATCCAAAGGGAAAAAATCGATATCCAAGCCCAGCAAGCTTTCAGAATCCCAAGCAGACATACCGGCAAAGAACCATAAAGCATGGAAATCAAAGAAAGAATAGTAAAAGTGGCAAGAGAAGCACATCAGGATAACTTTATCTCTTGTGAGAGAAACTGAAAGTCATTTAGATTAAGCAAAGTCATAGTCAATATTATGATTATTTGTAGAAACAGAATCATATTAATGTTTAAATATGTGCATGACATATGGTATGTAATCTGAAATGGGGATGTGGAGTCATTGCAAAGTCAGGTGACTGGCCAAAATGAAAAATGAGGACAAGGAAGGGTAATAGGCTAGCGAATATGAAGAAAATCCAATGATATTCACACCTATGATATCATAAAATTTTTTATTATTTGGGGCTGGAAGGATGGATCAGACAATAAAGTATCTGTTTCTTTTTAACATAATATTTCTTATTATTCTTTGGGAATTTCACATCATAGACTCCGTCATATTTACTTCCCAGTCCTTCCACGGGCCCACCACCCTTGTGATTCCCCATCCCCAAAAACCAACAACAACCAAAACAAGGCGTTATCTACATACTCACTGGAGTATGACCAAACTCTCAGTGGCCTGCCCCTTAAATAGAACTGAGTCCATTCTCTCCTGCACCACTAGCAGAAGCCATCAGCTTTGGAGAGCTATACCTCAGTACCCTTATCTCTTTTAAAGAGTTGTCTTTGATAACATGCTGTTTAGACTGTTGCTTTGGGGTGGGAGAGGGTTGGAGTAGGTGTAGGGGTTGTCACAGAAACCTTCCATGTCCCTCTCGCCAACTGCGCATCTGTAGTCATTGATATGGCCGCCAAATAGCTTCCTTTCTCTTTCCAGTCAGAGAGGAGTAGACCCAGGCAAGGCCCTCAGAGGCAACCCAGACCACAGACATCAGAATGGCCTCAGATGGTAGCACAGGCCACTCAGACCAATGTAGTCCTAGACAACAGCACGGCCTCTGGACATCAGCATGGTGACCACAGATATAAGCCTGATCTTTGGTGCTAACATGGGTTATGGACATCAACACAGATCTCCCTCCCCGGCTGCAGTAGGACCATGGACCCCAATCTGGCCCTCAGAGGTAGCACAAGCAGGACATCGCCATGTCCTCAAGTGGCAGCTATGACACAGGACCCTTAGCTGAAAATTGACACTGGGTTTCATATATTTTTCTTTTTTCTGCCAGATAAGTTATGATGTTCTCTTGTCTACCCAGAAACTCAATGTGATTAAATCTTTTTTCTATTCAGTTTACAGACCATACAACTAAGTTATATACAGGGGTACAAAGCTTCCAGCTGGGCTTTTGAATATTTCTGGTTTGGGTTCTTCTTCTTCTTCTTCTTCTTCTTCTTCTTCTTCTTCTTCTTCTTCTTCTTCTTCTTCTTCTTCTTCCTCTTCTTCTTCTTTCTCTTCTTCTTCTTCTTCTTCTTCTTCTTCTTCTTCTTCTTCTGATTATTATTATTATTATTATTATTATTATCATCATCATCATTCTTCTCCTGGATATTAGTTAGCATTTCAATGACAAGGATGGCATTGTAACTTTATACTTTAATGGATACCAGTTCTTGGATCTTGTGTATGACAATTATGAACTACCATTTATATAGACTTTGTTATCACAGAAAAGACAATCTGTTCAGATCATGACATGTCATCTCTTATGTTACACATCAAGTAAGACTGCTACATGTATGACAATGACTATATTAAGACTAGGCAACTGACTACATACTTATAAACAAGAAAGTTTATAAATACTATAGCATTTGTTTGCTTTCATTTGTTAGCTGCCAATGGCCTCTCAGGAGAACTGGGTGGTTGTTTTTAATTTTGAATTTCAAAGAAGGTCTGTCTTAGCACTCCAGTTGCCACTGAATTAGAATCATCCCAGCCTTCCTACTGAAACAAGCACACTTAGTATCTGCAATACTGAGCTTCAAACACTTTCTGCCTGATCTGAAAGCAGCCAGGATTACATAACAATAACAAAAGCGATCAGATCCCACCCAACACAGGTACACTAGAGATTTAAATCAAGCTTGCAACCACTAAACTAACTCCAGATGTCCAGGTCCCAGTGCAAAAACATAAACAGTATGAAAAACCATGACAATATTCTCCCCCTCCCTGAACTCAGATCATTAATCCTATAGTTATGTTTCTCCTCCAGAGTAAACCCCATGAATAGTTAGGCACAGAATTTAAAAGAACAATTATAAATATGTTTTTTAAAAGAGGCTCAAGGAGTGTAAAAGGGAAACACATAAACACTCAAATGAACAAAGAGACAGGAGTAAATTTTTGGTGAAGTCCAAGAAAAACACAAACAAGAAGAAATAATAAAGATAATTCAGAATGTAAAAATTGAATTTAACAAAGAGATTGAAGTAATGAAAAAAAAAACCCACTCTAAAGTAAAGATGGAAATGAAAAAAAATAACCCAATAACAAAACTCACTAGGCAGCTTTATCAGCAGAATCAATGATGCAGAAATCAGAATATTAAAACTTGAAGACAAGACAGAGCAGGTGAACCAGTCAATCCAAACAAAATAATAAATAAATAAAATTTAAAAAAAGAAAGAAAGGAAGGAAGAAAAGTAAGTTTTTAAAAACAAACCTGGAGCCAGGTAGAGGTGGCTCACGCCTTTAATTCCAGCACTGGGGAGGCAGAGGCAGACAGATCTCTGTGAGTTTGAGGCCAACCTGGTCTACAAAGTGATTCCAGGACAACCAGGGCTTTTATACAGAGAAACCTTGCCACAAACAAACAAACAAACAAACAAAACCAACAACAACAAAACAAACCTGTATACGCACGTTGGACACCATGAAAAGATCGAAGGAGAAGAATTCCAGGTCAAAGTTATAGAACAGATCTTCAACAAAATCATAGAAAAAAAGTTTCCAAATCTAAGGAAGGAGATGCCCATTTAGATTTATGGTACAGAACACCAAATAGGATGAGAAAGTAAACTCCCCAGGTCATATAGTTAAAACATTTTATGCACAGAACAAAAATGGAGTGGTTCAAACTTCAAGAGAGAAATCACACCCAGTTACATATAAAGACAGACAAGCACTTGAGTTGTCTATGGAAGAATTTAAAACTAGATAACTCTGAAGCAGCTCTATACCATGAAAGACAACAGGTGCCAGCGCAAACTAACTTACCTAACAGGCTATCTGCCACAGCTAAAGAAGATAGAGAAAATTCCCATGAAGTATTTAAAACAATACTTTAATTGGGGTTGCCCTGACATGAGTTAATAATGTATCTCCTAAGGACCATAGAATATGAAGCAAAAACCTTGGTACCAGGTATGCAACATCTCCATATGATTTTTTGTACAAGGGCTTCAAGAGACACCTCAAATAGTAAGATCTCAAATGTTTACTTCTCGTGTGTTTCTTTCTTCCTTCCATTTCTATGCTGTGGAATAGTTTGAAGAGAATTGGTATTAGCTCTTCTTTGAAGGTCTGGTAGAATTCTATGCTGAATCCATCTGTCCCTGGCCTCTTTTTCATTGAGAGACTTTTGATGATTGCCTCTATTTCCTTAGAAGATCTAGGATTATTTAATTTGTTTACTTGATCTTGTTTTAATTTTGGTAAATGGTATAGCAACTACTCAGGTCAAGCTATATGATTAACCCAGAATCCTGAAAGTTCCTGTGGCATAACTCTCAGTCAATTTAAGCCAAAGTGGTTTGCTTCATTAAATTATATTTTGCTTCATTAATTTTTTTGCTTCATTAAATTTTAATGAGAAAATTTCACAGTATATCAACTACATACTACATTACAAATATCGTGTCTGTATAGTAGATATTGTGAAACAGTGTGCTAAACTGCGTGTGCCTTTGTGGATGCAGAATGGGTGGAAGAGAACCTACTGCAACCACAATAAGATGGCAACCTGGGGAAAAATATACAGCAATTCTAAATGCCCTCAATAAGTGCTCCTCTAGAGTGGTGGTACTAAGCTGTAATTCCATACCTCAAGAAGGCATGGAACTATCAAATTCAAAGCTAAAAATTATGACCATATTTCAAAATACAAAATAGAGGTATTTAGTCTTATAAAAATGTTTTTTAATTGAAACATAGTTACACTCCTTTCCCCCAGCACTTTCCTTTCTCCTACCCTTCCCAGATACCCATCCCTGAATACCCCCAGGTACCCCTGACTCTCAAGTTGATAGCCTCCTTTTCTTTATTACTGTTGCATACATATATACATGTGTACATATACATATTTTTGAGATAGCATTTCCACATGTCACCTGGTCTGGCTTTGAATTTATGGTTCTTCATCCTTAGACTCCTAGAAATGTTTGAGGAATGTGTGCATTTACCACCAAATGGCAAGACCTACTTTTCCTGAAACACACTCAGTAATTTTGGGATAAGAATGTTTGTCCTAGCTGGATGTGTTGGCGCACACATTTAATCCCAGGACTCGGGTGGCAGAGGCAGGTGGATCGCTGTGAGTTTGAGGCCAGCCTGGTCTACAAAGCAAATCCAGGACAGCCAAGGCTACACAGGGAAACCTGGTCTCAAAATACAAAAAAGAATATTTGTCCCGATAGTAAAACGGTTTATTTATTTATGATGTGACACTGCTGATAATGAACTTAACTGATGCAAATGCATCAGTGCTTATTCCTAAAATGTTATCTTATAAGATAATCAAAGGAAAACAAATTCAAAGGACTATTTGAGCCTGCTTTCTTTGTACTTCTTACATTATTTTATACAATGACTCCACACATCAAAGCTGCTGAGGAGCTGTAACATCACTCATAAAAGGGTGCCATGCTAGATAGTACAAAACCTCACATCTGACTTTCAAGCAGCATTTCTTACAGATTCTGTTTTCTTTTCTGCGTAGCTTCATTGACTTCATCTATCTCTGTATCCTGTGTCCCACCTAACATTTATTCTGATTTAGTGTCTAACTCAGTGTTTTTTTCAAATGATGGCAACCACACACTAAAAGTGTTTAGAAGCCCCAATCAAATCAAGAGAGGAGAATAGGAAAGAACACAGAAATCGTTTCTTTTATCTGGACACAAGTTGAACACTATCTCAGTTTGCTTTCTACTTATCCCTCAGTATGAACAATCAGAGTTTCTACCCTGACTTATTGTGCTTCAATACCATTCAAAATGAATATCACTTTGTTGCTTCCATTCTGTATGTTTATCATAATAATTATACCTCCCCAACTTATTTTTTGTCATGGTCTTTCAACCCAGCAATAGTAGCCCCGACTAAGACAAATATGATCAAACAGTAGGCAACAGAATCCATGTCAGAGACAGCTGCTGCTTCACTGACTAAGGGACCCATATGAAGCTTGAGATGCCCATCGGCTACATCCATGTAGGGAGCTCAGGTCCAGTTCATGCATTGTCCTTTGTTGGTTCTTTACAAGCCCTTCTGGGCCCTGCTGGTCTTCTTGTGGAGTTCTGTGACAGAGATATCTTTGAAACTCATTAATCAGTCAGCTTAGCTAAATCAATGAACCTTAGGTTCAGTGAGCAGTTCTTACTAGATAGATAGATAGATAGATAGATAGATAGATAGATAGACAGATAGAAAGAAATAGAAAGGTGGACATTAAAAAAGGCACCCAGTGTTAACCTTGGCCCTCCACATAAACACAGACCCATATGTATGTGCACATACATGGAACAATCACACTAACAAGCAGGAACGCACAAACTTATGAAATTAATCATAGTTTCATATTAATTCTTTCCTAATCATGTTTCCTCACTTTTCAAGCTCCCGTTTGGAGACTCCCTCCTGTAGACACTAACAATTTAACCATAACTGGCAAAATCATGCAACCCAATATAATGACTTGTGAAATTTTAAACACTTTGGTAACTCACTTGCAACATCACTGAGAAAGCAAATCAAAATGAAAAGCAAAAACGGATTTAGAGAAAATAGGTTTAGGTTACGGTTTATACCTAAGTGACAGAATACTTACCTTAGCATTCACGAGGCCCCAGTTTCTTGGCACAGAAAATAATATCACAGGAATATATTTTATAACTAAATGCTTATCTGTTTAAAAAATCACACTAAGAAGAGTCTATTTAGCAAGATCATTAGTAAAATTTGTGGAAACTTTAATTTTTTTTTTGGTTGTCCTAGTGAACTTGCCTGTTGGGTGGGGAAGAAGTTGATAATATCTGCCAATGTTTTTCCATTATGAAGCTTCATCTGTCTTACACTACTGCCCTAGCTCTAGTAGGTTCTCCTTCTCTTTGATCTTTCACCACAACCAGTTGTATCAGTTACTTTTTTATTTTGAGGACAAAATATATGACAAAAGGCAACTTTAGGATAGAAGGAAGGAGGGAAGGAAGAAAGGAAAAGAAGGAAGCAAGAAAGGGAAAAAAGAGGAGTGAGGAAACAAGGAAAGAAGATAGGAGAGAAGGAAAGAAGAAAAGGAAGGAAGGAACAAAGGAAGGGAGAAAGGAAAAAAGAGGGAAGGAAAGAAAGAAAGAAAAATGAAGGAGGGGAAGAAGTAAGGAATGAAAGCAGGAAGGAAGGGTTTATTCTAGCTTAGTTTTTAAAAATTAATTTATTCAGATTACATCACAATTGTTATCCCATACCTTGTATCCTCCCATTCCTCTCTCCCTCCCGCTTTCACCCTATCTCTCAGCCCTAGATTGGTGACCCAGGCGGGCCTCCTCCTCCACTAAATGGCCATAGGCTATCAAGTCTCATTTTGGTAGCCTGCTTATTCTTTCTCTGAGTGCCACCAGGACTCCACACCATGGGGGAGGTGGTCAAATATGGGGCACCAGATTTCGTGTCTGAGTCAGTCTCCGCTCTCCACTCAACTGTGGAGAACGTCTTGTTCATTGGCTAGATCTGAGAAGGGGTTCGAAGTTTACTGCACGTATTGTCCTTGCTTGGTGCAGTAGTTTGAGCAGGACCCCTGGGCCCAGGTCTGTCCATCATGATGTTCTTCTTGTAGGTTTCTAGGACCCTCTGGATCCTTCTGTTTCCTCATTCTCCCATACTTCTCTCACCTAGAGTTCCAGTAGGACGTTTTCACAACTATCACAATATCTTGGTAAGTGAAGACTTTCATGGGACATGCCTCTTGAGCTAGTGCCCAATTATAAGTGAGTATATACCATGTGAGTCTTTCTGCTTCTGGGTTAACTCACTCAGTGTGATCATTTCTAGTTCCATCCATTTGTCCACAAATTTCGGGATTTCCTTGTTTTTTTGGGGGGGGGGGTGTTTTGTTTTTGTTTTGTTTTGATTTTTATAGCTGAGTAGTATTCCACAGTGTAAATTTTTTTTTTAATCCATTCTTCGACTGAGGGATATTTAGGTTGTTTCCAGGTTCTGGATTATGAATAAGGCCGCTATTAACATGGTTGAGCATATGTCATTGTGGTGTGGTGGAGCATCTTCTGGGTATATTCCAAGCTAGTTTAAGGATGCGTACTCCATTTAGAAGAGAAGACATGCAGCAGGAGTGGGTGGGTGGGTGCTGGTTAAATTGTGAACAGGAAGTAGTCTGATCTAAAGCTTCCTAGACTCTTCCCCACGATACATTTCATCCAACAAGCCTCCGTCTCCTAATGATGCCATCACCCTCAAATAGCATAGAGAATATTGAATAAAGATATAAGGAAAAAAAAGATATAAGAAAAAGGGAGAAATCACCTCCTCTTATAGATTACAAGCAAAAAAAAAAAAAAAAAAAAAAAAAAAAAAAAAAAGAAAAAAAGAAAGCAAAGAAACAAAAGAAACAAAAGAAACAATCTAAAGTCACAGCACATGACACTTTTCAGAACCAAAGTTGTAGACAGGAAATCTGCATAGTGCATGGTCCGCAATGTCTGGTGTGGCTCCCAGTGAGCCTCCTTGACCTTGAAGGCTGGCTCAGTAGAGAAAGCCTATCTGTCCTCGGAGAGACCGTCTAATCATACCTCTCAGCAAAGAGAGTAGAGGAGCGTACTTTTTGTGTATCCAAACATCAGACAGATTTCTCTGAGTTTGAGGTCAGCCTAATCTACATAGAGAGTTGCAGGACAGCCAAAACAGTAACTTGACACTGTTTCAAAAAGCTAACTATCGTATCATCTGCAAATAGTAATACTTTGATATCTCCCTTTCCAATTTGCATCTCTTTGACCACCTTTAGTTGTCCTATTGCTCCAGCTAGAACTTCAAGAACTATGCTGAATGTATATGGAGATAGTGGGCAGCCTTGTCTTATCCTTGATTTTAATGGAATTTCTTTAAGTTTCTCTCCATTTAATTTGATCTTGGCTGTTGGCTTGTTATATTTTGTCTTTATTGTGTTTAGGTGTGTACCTTGTATCCTTGATCTCTCCAATACTTTTAACATGAGGGAGTGCTGGGTTTGTCTAAGGCTTTTCCAGCATCTAATGATATGGTCATATGGGTTTTTTTCTTTCAGTTTGTTTATATGGTGGATTACATTGACGGATTTTCATATATTGAATCATCTCTGCATCCCTGGCATGAAGCCTATTTGACCATGGTGGATGATGTTTTTGATGTGTTCTTGGATTAAGTTTGCAAGTATTTTATTGAGTATTTTTGCATCAATATTCATAAAAGAAAATGGTCTTAAATTCTCTTTTTGTTGAGTTTTTGTGTGGTTTAGGTATCAGGGTGAATGTGGCTTCATAGAATGAGGTTGGCAATGTTCCCTCTGTTTCTATTTTGTGGAATAGTTGGAGGAGTATTGGGTTAACTCTTCTTTGAAGGTCTGATAGAACATCTGGACCTGGACATTTTTTGGTATACATAAATGACCCCCCAAAATTCTGTGAGAGAGCTTATACAGCTGATAAATACTTTCATTTAAGGAGCTGGATACTAAGTCAACTTTAAAAAATCACTAGTCCTCCTTTTTACAAGTGATAAGTGGACTGAGAAAGAAATTAGGGAAACAACATCCTTCACAATTGCCACATATAATATGAAATATCTTGTGGGTAACTCTAATCAAGTAAGTGAAATACCTGTATGACAAAAACTTAAAGTCTTTAAAGAAAGAAATTTAAGAATATATCAGAAGATGGAAAGATTTCTCATGTTCATGGATCAGTAGGATTAACATAGTAAAATGATCATCTTAAAGTAATCTACAGATTCAATTCAATCCTCATCAAAATTCCAACACAATTCTTTGAAGACATTGAAAGAGCAATTCTCAACTTCATATGGAAAAATAAAAAACCCAGGATAGCTAAAACAATCCTACAAAGAAAAAAAAAACCTACTGGAGATATTACCATCCCTGATTTCAATCTGTACTACAGAGAAATAGTAATAAAAACTGCACAGTATTGGCATAAAAACAGGTTGATCAATGGAATCAAATAGAAGACCCAGACATGAACCCACACACCTATGGACAATTGCTTTTCCCCAAAGTAGAATTATTAATGAATATGTTGAAATATTATGTCTCAGTATTCTGGAAAATCTAGGAAAAGTACAAATTACACCAAGAGGTCACAAAACTTAAATCAATCTCCGGTGGCCAATAAAACTGAGGCCGTATTAAAGAGACTCCTGACAATTATAATAACAAACAGAACAAGATAAAATCATTGTTAAATTTTATCAGAACTTTAAAGGAGAAATAAAAATAATGGTCCTAAATAATAAAATTAAGTACAAGAGAAGAAATGTTACCATTGTTTTTCTATAAGATCATTATTATCCTAAAACTGGTTAAGAACACAAGAAGTAAAATCTACTACTAACCAATTTCTTTGACGATCACAGATATTTTCAGTAAAATTATTGCAAATTCAATTCACTGATACTTTAGATATCTCATTTACTATTGTCAAGTTGGTTTGGTTTCAGGGATATAAAGATGGTTCAACACATGTAAATGAGTATAATATCACACATAAGTATACTCAAGTTCACCCCCGTATATCTAAAAAAACAAGACCTTTGACAGAGTTAAACATGATAAAGCTCTGAAGCTAGGAAGACAAGGAATACATCTCAACAAAACTATAGTCAGTGTCATAGTAAATGGAAAAAAAAAACCAAATCATTTCCTCCAAAATTCAGAAGTCACACAAGACTATTGACTTTGTTCTTGTTAAACATAGTGCTATATTTCTTAGCCAAAGTAGAAAGGCAAGCAAAATAAAAAGGATGCAAGCAGGAAAGAAGGCAAATTACTCAAATCATTTCAGATGCTGTGATCCTATACCTAAAAATTCTAAGATTCCACCAAAAGTTCTTTTTTTTTTTTTCTACCAAAAGTTCTTACACTTGATAATGTAAAAATTATTTAGCCGCAAGACAAACCATAAGAGGCAGGAACTTTATTTTAAATAATCATCATTTTATTATTTATATGTATATTTATGTATTTATTTATAAAGAGGTAAGAGGGAAGATAGATTCCACTCACAGTTGCTTTAAAACCAATACCTAGAAGTAAATCTAAAGAAGGCAAAAGACCACTATAATAAAGTTTGTAAGCTGGGCATGGTGGCGCACATCTTTTATCACAGTACTCAGGAAGGGAGATGCAGGTGGACTGTTGTGAGTTTAAGGCCAGCCTGGTCTACAAAGTGAGTCCAGGATAGCCAAAGCTACACATTCTGTCTCAAGAAAACCAAACCAAAACAAAACAAAAAGATCTTTAAAACACTGAAGAAAAAAATCAAAGACAACCCTAAAATATGGAAAGACATTTCACTTTAGTTGAAAAGGATAAATATTGTGAAAATTGCCATATTGTTGAATACAATACATATTGTTGTATACAATACATACAAGGTCAAAATTGTTCAATAAAATCTTCATCAAAATCCCAAAGACAGTCTTCATAGAAATAGGAGAAACAACTCTAAAATGCATGTTGAAACACAAAAGAATCCAAATAACCAAAGTGACTTTTAGCAAGGACTGTAGCTCTAGGGGTATCACACTCTCTGACTTAGAATTATACTGTAAAGTGATAGAGATTTTGTAAAGATTTCACAGAAGATTGTGAAAGGGAGGATACATGTCGCAGGCTCAGGATGTGTATGTGGAGCCCCTGAGGAGATGTGAGAGACATCTACAGGTTATTTCATTGAACAGTGCTGGCTTCCAACAGGTGAGAAATTCTGCTAAAGCACATTTTGCTGCCACCATTCTGCCTCAGTCTTATTGTAACTTGTTATGCCATGTCTATTTGACAGCCCTTAAGGCCTGCTCCTTTCCTACAGTAAATGGAGGAGGAGTGGATCTAGGGAAGAGGAGAGGTGGGAGGGAGGTACTCGGAGGAGAGAAGGAAGGAGAAACTGTACCGGGGATGTACTGCATAAAATAAAAATAAATAAATAGATAAAATATATTCTTTTATATTTAAATTAATACAGAATTGCACAATCTACCTCTCTCATTTCCTCCTTCCAGCCCTTCTTACATCCCCCTTTGCTCCATCTCAAATTGATGGCATCTTTTTGTATAAGTGCTATATACAGGTATAGCATAGCTATGACTTCCTATAACATATATGTATATCACACATACACACACATATATAGATACACACATAAGTGCAACATGTTGAGTCTTTTACTGTTGCTTGAATGTATATGATTTCAGAGCTGACCACTTGGAATGGAATAATCAATTAGGGGCACATTTCTTTGGGGGAGACAACTAATTCTCCCTCTCTCAGAGTTCTTTAGTTGCCTATAGTTCTTTGTCTAAGGGTGGGACCCTGTAAGATTCTCCCTTCTATGATAGCATGTCTATTGTTTTTGTCATTGTCCAGGCCCTGTTTAGGGAGCCATATCATTGAAGTATCATGGGTGTAGCTCCCTTGTCCTTTTTAAGACACATAATGTCACAGCAAACTTTGTAAGCCACAGGCTCTCAAAATCTTTCCACCCCCTCATTCATGGTGTACCCTGAACCTTAGACGTGGGAGTTTGCTGTATGTGTATCCATTCGGGCTTGGCACCCCATGATCCATTGATCTCTGAATTATGAACAACTGTGGTTTTAATGGCCTCTGCTCCAAAGAGAAACTTTTTGATGAGGGGTAAGAGGCATGCCTGTAAGGATAAGTACTTAGAATGCAGCTAGGAATTATGCTGGTGTAATTAAGTGTCTAGTAGAAGATTCTCCTCAAGGATCATTGACATCACAGTCCCTGGGAAGGTTGATAGATTTCCAGTACCAGGTATGATTCCCCTCACATTGACTTGCTGCTAGGTCCAATTAGACAGCAGTTGGTTCATAGGCAGGCATCATAGCTGTGTATGACTATTGGTTGCTTCCTTCCTTTGGAACCTTGTGGGCACCTTTAGTTCTATTAAAGCTAGTCATCTGGTAGGAGATGTTCAAGTAAGAGCCAACTTGAATCCTCAGAGATCTGTGTCTAAAGTGCCTAGTGTTTTTCTGCATATCAAAAAAATTAAGAAAAAGAGATCATGTATACACTCCCACTCATAGTAGCCTCAAGGAATCTAAGCCTGCACCTAGCCAAGGAGGTGAAAAGCCTCTATAATGAAACCTTTAAATCTCTGAAGAAAAAGATTGAGGAAGGCACTAGAAAATAGAGAAACCTCTTGTGGATAGGCAGAATTGATATTGTGAAAATGACCGTTCAACCAGAAGCAATGTATGGACTTAGTGCAATCCTAAGCAAATTCCCACAGCATCCTTCACAGAAATAGAAAAAAAATTTTCAAAATTTTATATGGAGCTACAAAAATCTAAGATTGTCAAATATCATGCCTGAATAAAAAGAACAATACTGTGGAGGCAGGGAAGAAAATACCATACCAGATCTCAAGATATATTACAGAGCTATAGTAAAAAAAAAAAAAAGCATGGTATTGGCACAAAAATAGATATTTAGAGCAAAGGAACAAAACTTAAGACTGAACCATGAGTACACATAACTGCTGCCATCTGATGTTTAACAAAGATGACAAAAGCATATGCTGGAGAAAAGACATATTTTCAAAAATAGTGCTGGGAAATTGGAAAACTAGATGCCCATATGCAGAAAAATAGAATTAGACTTGAAGCTCTCAGTTAACGCAAAAACTGATTCCAAAGGGGTCAAAGACCTCAATGTAAAACCAGAAACACTGAAACTGCTAGAATAAAACTTAAGCAGTGCCTGAGGACAGAGATGCAGAAAGGGACATTCTAAATACAACTCTATTTGCCCATAAGTTAAATAAAGCCAACAATTAACAAGAGGGAACTTCATAAACTGAAAAGTTTCTGCACATCTGGAAGCTCAAGGAATGATAGCTCAGCAGCATCTCTGAAATACACCAAATTCTGCAATTCTAACATAAAGAAAACTAATTGACATAAAAGAAAACTGAGGACCCAAAATATTATGAATTTAGTGTGGAGTAAGTATTTAGAGGAATTGGCTTCTTGTATCTCTGGGCAAGAGTCCTCTTCTCTGTCTGAGCTAAATCCTACTCTCAGCTCACATGCAGTGTCAGTGAGTGTACCAGGGAAATGAGTGGCAGGCAAAACTATTTCAAAATGGTTTCTTATATATAAAATATAAAATATAAGTTAATCTGGTAATCCATTTTATCACAGCTCTCCCCTGCCTTTGCAATACGGTTTTTAAAGTTTGTTTAAAAGGTGGGGATTTTATTTGCAGAGGAAATATTTCTCAAGCTTCTGGACAAATTCAAATTCAAAAGCAAGTAGTGTTCTAATAGTGAAACTAAACGTACTTGATACAGGTGCACTTTTAGTGTGTGCTGTATTTAGGATATGACAAGAATTATGAAAATATTCACTCAAAAGGGGAAATAGAATAGACAGTGGAAGTGGTTGAATAGAGGAACAAAATAAGAGTGGGAGCAAGAGAGAAATGATGGTAGAAATCAGACCGGAACGGGGGTTGGGGAGGGCAGGAGGACAGAGGTATAGGGAGTCTTGTGGAAAAGTAGGGGAATAATCGAAGGACCTGGAAGTGACAGGAGCTCCATAAGAAGACCAATAGAGCCAACAAGCCAGGGCCCAGCTTTTGAAGACTGAAGCAGAGACTTTCTGCATAGACTGGACCTAGGTACCATACACAGATGTAGCCAATGGGCAGCCCAGGCCTCATGTGGGAGTAGTAAGGGGAGTGGAGGATGTCTCTGACATAGACTCTGTTGCCTGTTTTTTTTTTTTTTTTTAATCACTCCCACCTTTCAGGGCTGCCTCGCCAGGCCACAGAGGAAGAGGGCACACTCAGTCCTGATGTAACTTGATGAGGGGGGGTTGGTTTTGGGGAACTACCCTTCTCTGAGAAACAGGGGAGGGAGTATGGGGGAAAGGGAGGAATTGTGATACCTGGAGGAGAGGAGGGAGGGGGCTACAATCAGGATATAAAGTGAATAAATAAACTAATTTTTAAAAGCAGAAAACCACTACTATAGTTAAAATTACATATTGACTCTAACACTGTGATAGTGGGGACTTCAAAACTTTACTCTTGCCAATAGACAAGTCATCCATACAAAAACCAGAGAAATGGTAGAGTCAATTATTGTCTTAAGTCAAATGAACATAACAGAATCTACAGAACATTCCACCCAACATTAAAGAATATACATTGTTCTCAGAAACCCTTGGATCCTTCTTCAAATTTGACTACATATAAATAGATGTAAAGAGATGAAAAAGAAAGCATTGCAATAGACACTGAGAAAATCCAGAGAATTTTAAAGACATACTTTAAAATTCTGCACTCCACTGAACTGAAAATAGATTAATTTCTTTATATACATGATGCACTAATATTAAATAAACAACTTAAATAGACTTATAACCCCTTACTGAAACAGAAGCAGGACACAAAGTCTCAACAGTTATAAAAAAATGAAATAATACTTCGCATTTTATCTGACCATCATGAGTTAAAGCTGGATATTAACAACAATAAAAATAGCTGAGTGTCAGGTGCAGTGCCACACACCCATGATCCCAAACTCAGGGAGGCAGAGGCAGGTAGATCTCTGTGAGTTCAAGGCCAGCTTGGTCTACAAAGCAAGTCCAGGATAGTAAAGGTGAAACAGAGAAACCCTATCTAAAAAACGAACAAACACACAAAACAAATAAAAATAAAAAAAAGAAAAAAGAAATGACAGAAAGTATACAAACTCATAGAGACTGAACAACTAACTACTGAATTAAAAATGAGTCAAGATAGAAATCAATAATAATATTAAAAATATTTTAGAATTGAATGAAAATAAAAACATAACATACTTAAACAAATGGGACACAATGAGAGCAGTTCTAAGAAGCAAGTTTATAGCAGTAAGTGTCAACATAAAACTCTGGAGAAATTTCATTATAATAACTTGAAAGCTTTAGAAAAACAAGAAGAAATGATGCCCAAAAAAAGTAGATGTAAAAAGTCATCAAACTCAGGGCTAAAATAAATGAAATTGAAACAAACAAACAACGGTGATGGCAGCAATAGCAACAACAAAATACAACAAGAAATCTAATGAAATGAAGACTTGATTTTTTTGAGAAAATCAAAAGGATTCACAACTCTTTAGCCAGGTGAACGAAAAGATGGAGAAAGAAGATCCAAATTAATAAAATTAGAGATGGAAAAGGAGGCATACAGACACTGAGGAAATCCAGAGAATTATAGATGCTTTAAAATTCTACAGTCCACCAAACTGGAAAGAGATTCATTTCTTGGTAAATATAATATACAAAAGTAAATAAACAATTCAAATAGACACAACCCCTTGCTGAAACAGAAACAGTAACTAAAAATCTCCCATCACCACCACTACCCACCCCCCCAAAAAAATTCCAGAACCATAAGGATTCAGCACAATTATACAAGACCACTAAAGAAGTAGCGATGCTAATACTCCTCAAATTATCTCACAAAATAAGTGGTATCTTGAGCAATAGGGTCTTACTATTAGAATGTGGAGCACAACCAATAGATTTTGCAATAATAGGCTGTAATACTTTGAAGGCTGTATGGAATCCCCTTTGACAATGACTTAATAAGACTTAACCCATAAAGTTTTTAATTATAAAAGTAAATAAATTAAATGAAAAGTTGAAATAAAGTACCTAAACTTCTTCAGATTATGAAAAGTAAGAATGTGGTAGTTCTTATCTTTATTGAATGATAAAAGTGTATTGTTCTGACCCATTATAGATTGCTGGGATCTTCAATCAGTTGTTCATAAAAGACAGACAATAGAATTTCTCCCACCAGGACACTAAACATTTCTTTTATTTTTGGTTGTAAGCGTAGCCTTTAACGGCTGAGCCATCTCTCCAGCCTGACACTAAACATTTCTATGTGGGAAATTTCATTAAATTTTAAAGATTATTTTCATTAGATTGTTCTATTCTGTGCTAGCTGAAGCTGAAGAAGATGAAGTTGTTGAAATTGAGATGCTACTCTCTTCTTTCTCCTGTGGTGGTTTTACTCTCTTCTTTCTCCTGTGGTGGTTTTACTCTCTTCTTTCTCCTGTGGTGGTTTAGCCTCTTCTTTCTCCTGTGGTGGTTTTAGTCTCTTCTTTCTCCTGTGGTGGTTTTACTCTCTTCTTTCTCCTGTGGTGGTTTAGCCTCTTCTTTCTCCTGTGGTGGTTTTAGTCTCTTCTTTCTCCTGTGGTGGTTTTAGCCTCTTCTTTCTCCTGTGGTGGTTTTAGTCTCTTCTTTCTCCTGAGGTGGTTTTAGCCTCTTCTTTCTCCTGAGGTGGTTTTAGCCTCTTCTTTCTCCTGAGGTGGTTTTAGTCTCTTCTTTCTCCTGAGGTGGTTTTAGCCTCTTCTTTCTCCTGTGGTGGTTTTAGCCTCTTCTTTCTCCTGTGGTGGTTTTAGCCTCTTCTTTCTCCTGTGGTGGTTTTAGTCTCTTCTTTCTCCTATGGTGGTTTTAGCCTCTTCTTTCTCCTGTCGTGGTTTTAGCCTCTTCTTTCTCCTGTGGTGGTTTTACTCTCTTCTTTCTCCTGTGGTGGTTTTACTCTCTTCTTTCTCCTGTGGTGGTTTAGCCTCTTCTTTCTCCTGTGGTGGTTTTACTCTCTTCTTTCTCCTGTGGTGGTTTTAGCCTCTTCTTTCTCCTGAGGTGGTTTTAGCCTCTTCTTTCTCCTGAGGTGGTTTTAGCCTCTTCTTTCTCCTGAGGTGGTTTTAGTCTCTTCTTTCTCCTGAGGTGGTTTTAGCCTCTTCTTTCTCCTGTGGTGGTTTTAGCCTCTTCTTTCTCCTGTGGTGGTTTTAGCCTCTTCTTTCTCCTGTGGTGGTTTTAGTCTCTTCTTTCTCCTATGGTGGTTTTAGCCTCTTCTTTCTCCTGTCGTGGTTTTAGCCTCTTCTTTCTCCTGTCGTGGTTTTACTCTCTTCTTTCTCCTGTGGTGGTTTTAGTCTCTTCTTTCTCCTGTGGTGGTTTTACTCTCTTCTTTCTCCTGTGGTGGTTTTAGTCTCTTCTTTCTCCTGTGGTGGTTTTAGTCTCTTCTTTCTCCTGTGGTGGTTTTAGTCTCTTCTTTCTCCTGTGGTGGTTTTAGTCTCTTCTTTCTCCTGTCGTGGTTTTACTCTCTTCTTTCTCCTGTGGTGGTTTTAGTCTCTTCTTTCTCATGTGATGGTTCAGTGCTTTCAAACAAGCAAAAAAATAAAAGTAAAAGTAAAACTGCAAAAGAAATAGCAAATATCCAACTTATTAAGCTATTTTTCTGTTGCTCCTTCTTCTCCTTCTCATTCCCCATCTCCTTTTCCTTCTCCTTGTCCTTTCTTCCTCCGTCCCACACCTCCACCACATTCTTATTACCCGATTCCTTCTTTTTGTCTCCAGAAGACGGACCACTGTCAATACTCCCTCCATTGCCAGTTACCTTGCAGTATGGTGGGCCCCAGCCAGCATCGCAATGGCAGTGATGCTTATTATTGCAGACTCCTTTCATGTTGCAAGTCTTTGCTGAACAATCACTTTTCCAAATCCTCATATCGACACACTCCCTGTTAATGCACACATGCCCTTGACCACACTCTGTGCCATCTTTTATTTCACCAAGGTCAGGGATGCTCATCCCAATATGGTACTCAATAGTCCAGCAGGGAACACTATTGAAATGAGTCCAATGTGCACTATAATGACCTCTCCAAAAGGGAAGCTTGTTAACTCCTTTACATTGAATTCTTCCACAGAGGATGTTTGAGCTATTACATCTCACATATGCATTGTTTGTGATTCCACAGTTACCAAAACGGTCACCACGCGTGTTCATTTCCTGGTAGCAACTGTCAGATGCTTTGTTGGCATCCTTGCCAAAAACTCTCTGGCAGTGTAAATCACGGCTGTTACATCTTTTATTATAGCAGTAACCTTCATCACGGCAAGAGCTCCCATCCTGCTTAAACACATCTTCAGGGCACTCATTTGAAGTCCCATTGCACCATTCTGGAAGGTCACATTCATTCTCCTTTTGTCTACATAGAGTGCCAGAGGGCAGGATTTTGCACAGGTGGCTGCAGCATCGACCAGTATCACAGTTAGTACCAAACCTCAGAGTACAGTCAGACATACAACAGAGACTGTATTCACAGGCTTCCGAGGATCCACAGTCACACTGCTCGCCTTCATCAACCACCCCATTCCCACAGAGCTTCAGTGGGTGGGTATCCAAAGGGCTGGGCTTACTGTGTAAGCAACCTGTTCTGGCTGTGTTGGCCCACATCACTGCATAACTACAGTTGCTGAATTTTCTTGACGTGTTTGTTGTAGCAGCCATAAAACATGATCCCCCTCCACATGTGCAAAGTTTCCCATCATGCGGTATGCCCAAATTGTGACTTATCTCATGTGCCACAATGTGACCAACGGTAAAGAAACTATCCCCCAAGAGGCTATCAACTCCGCAACCAAATGTCTTATTGCATACAGTTCCCACATAGGCTATGCCAAAATAGTTAGTAAAATTATATTTCACAAAGAGATGTGCAATATCATGCGATACTTGAGACTTAATGTTTTCTCTCTTCCACTTACAAAATGCTGGCAAGAGAGTATATAAATCTTTCACTGGTATGGGGTTTTCCTTAGTCCAGATATAGAGTCCAATTAGAGCCACATTAATATTCACAGGCAATAAAAAGACATTTAGCCCATTCATAATGTTGAATACATCTTTTATCACAAGAGAAGAATTGCTTTTTCGATAAAGGAATTGTTCATGGTCTATAACCAGTGCCAGTTTAATATACCTTCTGTGAGCCCACCAGCCCCCATAGTAGTTTCGCATTAGAGAGGACGTATCATTTTCTTGAAGTCTCAGTTGCCCTGCTATTTCTTCATCTGTTAATCCACATTTCATGGGGAGTAATTGAGTTTCTTCCAAGTCTATCTTGTAAACCAGATGTTCGAATGTGGAAGAAGGGCTCTTGGGTTTGATTTCATAGGTGGTGTCATTTATCTGTAGTGTTCCTTGGAAGCCCCCAAAACAGGTATTAAGAGCTACTATGGATTCTGGGTTTCCATCCACAAAACCAAGGTAGTAACAGTCATTCTGGACAAAAGGTTTGTCCTCAAAGAGGTCGCCTTGGTCATTGTGTGTGAACACAGAGAGCTGTCTGGATATCAAAAAATTACTGGATTTCACGGAGATAATGTGTCTCTGGCCTCCAAAGTACAGGCTATAGGACATCCAGCCTCCAAGACTCTTGTCTCTATTGGAGACAGTGACCCTCAAGGGTGTCACTACTTCTGGAAGGCTTTTGTACTCAACACACCAAATCAGGGGCCATACAGAAGGAAAGAACAGCATCTTCAACCAGATATGCAGGAGAGTCATCTTTGCATGTACCAGGGCCTCACTCATAGCCACCATGTCCTACTGGAGGGAGCAAAGGGAGATGGGATGTGGTACAGCTGCCCATGTACTTCCTTCGTCTTGATCTCATGCAGCACTGACCCTTAACAGTCTGTCTTCTGGAAGAGTGGATCCACCAGAGCAGGAGGACTTTAATAAATAGGAAAAAGAAAGCAGAGATAAGAGTGGGATCATTATGAGTTGACTGAAATAGAAGCCTTTGTATTAATATGGCTTAGCATTTGGATAAAGGCATGACTTCATACTGTGCATTTAATTTGCTTTTTAATTTTGATGAGGTAAAGCCACACACTGGGTGTTCAGAAGCATCATAGTTGGTCCCAGGGTGATAATGTCAGACCTTGATGGACACACGGATTCACTGTATCATTCCCTAAATACATACACACACTGAGACTATATTTATATTAATGTCTAAATCAAAATTATGCTAGTACAAATGTAAGGAATCCACTTGCTTTGTAAAGAGAATTTCTATTTATACCATCAAAAATACTATTTACCCCACTTTTTAGTGATAACTTATATACACTTCTTAGCAAACTTGTATGAAAGAATATTCTGCCATATTAAGTGCATGACCGTTAACATGCACTCCCATATGACACATCAGCACCTGTTCTGTCTTGCTCTAGTTCTATCAAGTTGCAGAGTGAAAGCATTGGAATCTCCCGTGATGAGTATCTTCATGTGATAAACCAATAAACAATAGTACAAAATTAGGTGTGCTGATTTGATGGGTGTTTCTCAAGTGCATTTATATTTGACTCTACTTAGGAAAGGAGTATGTTTTTATTGAAAATAGATTCTTTTCTCACATACTATATCCTAATTATAGTTTCTCTTCCCTTTACTCCTCCCAGTTCTTCCCCTCCTCCCCTCCCCTCCAGATCCAGTCCCTCTCCCTCTCTATATAGAAAAGAACAGGCTTCAAGGAGAAAGCAACCAAACATGAAAAAGTAAAGTATAATAAGATGAAGCAAGAACTTTCATATCAAGGTGGGACGAAGCAGCCCCAATGGAGGAAATGAGTTCTAAGAACAGGCAAAAGAGTCAGGGACCTACTCGTTCTCCCAGTTACGAGTCACATAAAGATACTAAGCTAGTAGCTATAATATCAAAAGCGTACCTGGTACACACTCATGTAAGGCCCCGTGCTTGCTGCTTCAGTCTCTGTGGGCTTATGTGTGCCTTGCTTAGTTGATTCAGAGGGCTGTATTCTCCTGGTGTTCTCCATCCTCTCCGATTCCTAACAATCTTACTGCCTCCTCTTCTGGGGGGGGGGGGGGGGGGTGGCGATTCCCTGAACTCTGAGGGGAAGGATTTTCTGGATAATTCTAATTGAGACTCTCTCTACCCTCCGGCTCTGAGTCTCTGCATCTGCTATTACAGGATGCTTTTCTGATGATGAATGGATAAGGCACTGATCTATGTATACGGCAGAATATCACTCAGAATCATTTTATTGATTTATTATTTTTTCATATCAGTCATGTTTGGTTTTCACCCTAGGTCTCTAGGCTATCTAGTCTCTGGTTCTTGGTCACCCAAGCACTGTTGGGTATGGATTCCTTCTTGTGGAGTGGGCCTTAAGTCAAATCAGACATTGATTGTTTATTCCCATAGGATCGGTGCTACTTTTGCTCTACCATATTTTGCAGGCAGGACAGATTGCTGTTGGTCAAAGGCTTTGTGCCTGGGTTGGTGTCCATATTTCTCTTTTGGTAACCTGCAGAGTACCTTCCTGCACAAAATAGACTATAACATGGGTGTGGCATGCCCCATGTAGGCATCAGCTTAAACCTCCCCATGTTCAATGAGTTGTACCACTATTGTCCTCAGGAATGGGGTCCTTATGTCAGTTTTCCGAGAGCAACCCTTTGTCTTAGCATCAGCTTGAGACCTCCTTGACCAACAACTCGATTGAATTTTACCCAGTCCCTCCACAGAAAGCTTTGCCTGGCTATGAGAGATGGTCAACTGAAATTCCATACTCCCCATTACTAGAAGTCCTCATTAGGATCATGTTCATTGATTGCTCGATTTTCACTGCACTAGGTTTCCTAACGACCTTCAAAGCCCCTCCCAATTCCAGCCATCTCTCCCTCATACTTTCTACTCTGTCTCACCCCTCTCACACATGATTCCTCCCACTCTCATCTCTACCTGCCCCTGGTTCCCTTAAAATCTATTCTACTTCCCCTTCCCAGGGAGATCCATGCATCCCACCTTGAGCCCTCCTGATTACCTAACCACTCTGAGTCTGTGGATTGTAGCTTGATTGTCTTTTACTTAGTGGCTAATACCCACTTACAAGTTAACACATAATGTAATTGTCTTTCTGGGTCTGAGTTACCTCACTTGGGATGATTTTTTCTAGTTCCATCCATTTGCCTACAAATTTCTTGATGTCTTTTTTTTTTTTTTATACTCCACTTAGTAATATTCCATTGTGTAAATGTAACAAATTTTTTATCCATTCTTCAGTTGAGGGCCATCTAAATTGTTTCCAGGTTCTGGCTATTAGGAATAGAGCTACAATGAACATGGCAGAGCAAGTTTCATTTTGGTAGGATGGAATGTCCTTTGAGTATATGCCCAAGAGTTGTATCGCTGGTCTTGAGGTAGTTTTATTCTCAAATTTCTGAGGAACCACCATATTTATTTCCATAGTGACTATACAAGTTTTCACCCCTATCAGCAATGGGGGAGTATTTCACTTCCTCCACAGCCTCACCAGCATGAGATGTCACTTGTGTTATTGATCTTAACCATCTGACAGATGTCGGATGGAATCTCAAAGTAGCTTTAATTTCATTTTTCTAATGGCTAAGGATGTTGAAATTTTCTTTAAGTGTTTCTTAGCTTTTGGTTTTCCTCTATTGAGAGTTCTATGTTTGGGATCTACATTTGGGTTTTTTTAGTTGGATTATTTGGTTTTTTTATATCCAGTTTCTTGAGTTCTTTATATATTTTACATATTTTAATATATTTATATATATTCTATATATGTATTTCTTTTGTGGAGTCAGTAAAAATCATTTTCTCATTCTGTGGTCTGCTTTTTCTTGACTGATTGATTGATGGCATCTTTTGCCTTACAGAAGCTTTTCAGTTTCATGAGGTCCCATTTATTAATTGTTCATCTTAGTACCTGCACTATCAATGATCTGTTCAGAAAGTTTTCTCTTATGTCAATGCATTCAAGATTATTCCCAAATGTCTCTTCTGTTAGGTTCAATGTATCTAGTTTTATGTTGAGGTCTTTGATTCACTTGGACTTGAATTTTGTGCAGAGTAATAAATATTCATCTCTTTCTATTCTGTTACATGTAGACATACAGTTAGACCAGCACCATTTGTTAAAGATTGGGTTTTGGTTTTTTGTTTGTTTGTTTGTTTTTTAGTGTGTATTGTTTAGTGTGTGTTCATAGGTATTAAAATTTATGTCTGAGTCTTCAATTTGATTCCATTGATCAACATGTCTGGTTTTGTGCCAATACCACACGGTTTTTATTACAGTTTTTATTACGATTTGAAATTGGGACAGTGAGACCTCTAGAAGTTCAGGTTGTTATAGCTATTCTGGGTTATTTGTTTTTCCATATGAAGCTGAGAATTGTCCTTTTAGGGTCTGTAAATTGTGTTTGAATTCTTATGGGGATTGCATTGAATGTGTAGAATGCTGTTGGTAGGATGGCTGTTTTCATTATGTAAGTCCTACTGATCCGTGAGCATGGGAAATCTTTCCATCTTCTGATACCCTCTTCAATTTTTCTCTTTAAAGACTTGAAGTTTTTTTTTGTTTGTTTGTTTGTTTTTTAATCACCCACGTCTTTCATTTGTGAGGTGGTTTGAATAGGAACAGCCCTTATAGACTCATGTGTTGACTGCTTGCCCCAGTGAGAGTGGCATTATTAGGAGGTGTAAATCTGTTAGAGGAAGTGTGTCACTGTGAGGGTGGGCTTCGAGGTCCCCTAGCTCAAGCTATGCCTAATGTGACACACAGTCTTCCTCTGCTGCTGTCAGACCAAGATGTAGAACTCTCAGCTCCTTCTCCATCATCATGTCTGTCTGCATAATGCATGTTTCTTACCATAACAATAATAGACTAAACCTCTGAAACTGTAAGGCAGCCCCAACTAAATGTTTTTCTTTATAAGAGTTGCCACAGTCTTGGTGTCTTCTCTTCACAGCAATAGAAAGTCCTAAGACAACGTGCTTGGTTAGAGTTTACCACCCCCCCCCCAAGATATTTTATATTATTTAAGCCAATTGTGAGAGCTATTATTTCCCTCATTATTTCTTTACCAGTCCCTATATCCTCTGTATTTCCACAGTGCCTCTCCACCAAGGGACAGTGATCAAATCTCTGACACTAGAGTTCATGTTGGAGGCAGTCCCTGATCTCTGCACCCCTTCTCCATGTGGAGAATGAGCTTTCCATTGGCTACATCTGAACAAGGGGTCTAGGTTCACTGCTTGCAATGTCTTTGGTTGGTGCATAAGTCTGTGCAGATCCCATGGGTCCAGATCCACCAACCTTGATAGTTTCCTTGTGGAGCTCCTGACAACCCCTCCCCTTCCTTCTATGCCCCGACTCTTTCATACAGCTGACAGGGCTTTGCCCAGAGTCCGGCTATGAGTCCTAGTATCTGTCCCAATCCCCTGCTGGGTAGAGTCTCTCAGAGGACATCTATGTTGGCCTAGCATCCCCATATTTGCCTCGCTTTTAGCAGCTGAATAGTATTGCATTGTGTAAATGTACCACAGTTTCTTTATCCATTCTTCTATTGAGGGACATCTAGGTTGTTTCCAGATTCTGGCTATTACAAATAAAGCAGCTATGAACATACTCGAGCAAATGTCCTTGTTGTATTGTGAAGCATCTTTCAGGCATATGCCCAGGAGTGGTATTGCTGGGTCTTGAGGTAACACTATTCCCAATTTTCTGAGAAAGCACCAGATAGATTTCCAAAGTGGTTGTACCAGTTTGCACTCCCCCCAGCAATGGAGGAGTGTTCCCCTTTGTCCACATCCTCGCCAGCATGTGCTGTCACTTGAGTTTTTTATCTTAGCCGTTCTGATAGGTGTGAGATGGAATCTCAGAGTCATTTTGAACTGCATTTCCCTCATGACTAGAGACGTTGACCATTTCTTTAAGTGTTTCTCAGCCATTCAATATTCTTCTGTTGAGAATTTTCTGTTTAGCTTTGTATTCCACTTTTAAAATTGGGTTATTTGATTTGATGGTGTTTAATTACTTGAGTTCTTTATATACTTTAGACATTAGCCCTTTGTCAGATGTATGGATGGTGAAAATCTTTTCCCCATCTGTAGGCTGTCATTTTGTTCTGTTGACAGTGTCCTTGCCTTACGGAACCTTTTTAGTTTCATGAGGTCCCATTTATTAATTGTTGATCTTAGGTCATGAGCTATTGGTGTTCTGTTCAAGAAATTGTCTCATGTGCCAATTATTTCAAGGCTCTTCTATACTTTTTCTACTAACAGACTTAGTGTATCTGGTTTTATGTTGAGATCTTTAATCCACTTGGACTCCAGTTTTGTGCAGAGTGATAAATATGGATCTATTTGGATTTTTCTACATGTAAGTGTCCAATTAGACCAGCACCATTTGTTGAAAATCGGTATCTTTTGACATCGCGTTGCTTTGTGTCCATAGGTGTGAGGATTCCACTGATCAGCTAGCCTATTTCTATACCAGTCGCATGTTCTTTTTATTACTGTTGCTCTACAGTATGGCTTGAGATCCAGAATGGAATTTCCTCCAGAAGATTGTTTATTGTATAAGAATGTTTTTAGCTATTCTGGGTTTCTTGTTTTTCCATATGAAGTTGAGAATTGATCTTTCAAGATCTATAAAGAACTGTGTAGGTATTTTGATGGAAATTGCATTGAATCTGTAGATTGCTTTTGGTAAGATGGCTGTTTTTACTATGTTGATTCTCCTGATCCATGAGCATGGGAGATCTTTCCATCTTCTGATACGTTCTTCAATTTCTTTTTTTTTTTTCCAGAGACGAAGTTATTTTCATACAAGTCTTTAACTTGCTTGGTTAGAGTTACACCAAGACACTTTATATTATTTGTGTCTATTGTGAAGGGTGTAGTTTCCCTAAATTCTTTCTCAGTCTGTTTATCAATTGTATACTATTGATTTTTTTAGTTGATTTTGTATCCAGCCATTTTGCTGAAGGTGTTTCTTGGTTGTAAGAAAACTCTAGAACAAAGGGAGTAGACAGTAAAAAATAAACCCAGAGCTGAAATCAAATGTTCTATAAATATCTGTTAGGCCCATTTGCTTTATAACATTTGTTAGCTTTAGTATTTATCTACTTAGTTTTTGTCTAGATGACCTTTCTGTTGGCAAGAGTGAGTTTTTAAGTTCTCCACTATCAATATGTGAGGGTCAATGTGTAATTTAAGCTTTAGTAATGTTTCTTTTTATAAATGTCCTTGCCCTTGGGGCATAGAAGTTAAGCATCGAAATATCATATTGGTCTATTTTTTTCTTTGATGAGTATGCTATGTCTTTCCTAAACTATTTTGATTAATTTCTGTTTGGGTCTATTTTGTTAAATATTAAAATGGTTATGTAAGCTTGCTTATTAGGTCCATTTGCTTGATATAATTTTCAACCCTTTACTCTGAGGTAATATCCATCTTTGACAGTCAGGTGTGTATCTTGTATACAATAGAAGGGTGGATCCCATTTTCACATTCATTCTCTTAGTCCGTGTCTTTTTATTGAGGGATTGAGACCATTGATATTAGGAAATATCAACTACCATTGATTGTTGATTCATGTTGTTGTTGTAATTATCATCATCATTATTATTATTTTATTATTACTATTATTATTATTATTATTATTATTATTATTATTATTATTATTATTATTATTTTGGTGGTGCTGGTAATGCTGATGTGTGTGTGTGTGTGTGTGTGTGTGTATGTATGTGAGTGTGTGTTCCCTTATTTTCATTTTGCTGGTGTGAGATTATTTATTTCCTGTTTTTTTGTGGATGTAGTTAATTAGGTTGGAGTTTTTCTAGCATTTTCTTGTAGGGCTGAGTTAGTAGATAGATATTGTTTAAATTTGACTTTAACATGGACTATCTCATTTTCCCCATTTATGGTGATTGAAGTTTTTGCTGGGTATACTAGGCTGCTCTGGCTTTTGTGGCCCCTTAGAGTCTGCAGCACATCTCTCCAGGACTTTGGCCTTTTAGACTCTCCATTGAGGCATCAGGTATAATTCTAATAGGTCTCCCTTTATATGTTACTTACTCCTTTTTCCCTTGCAGCTTTTAGTATTCCTTTTTTGTTCCATATGTTTAGTATTTTTATTATTAGGTTGTGATGGGACTTTCTTTCCTAGCCCAATCTATTTGATCTTCGATATGCTTCTTGAAATTTTATAGGCATCTCCCTCTTTAGGTTAAATTTTTTTCTTCTATTATTTTGTTGAAAATATTTTCTGGACCTTTGACCTGATATTTTTCTCCTTCCTCTATTCCTATTATTCATACACTTGGTTTTTTTCATAGTGTCTGAGATTGCCTAGCTATTTTGTGTCAGGAAATTTTTAGATTCTTTGATACATCCACTTCTTCTAGAATCTCTTTAATGCCTGAGATGCTCTCTTCTATCTCTTGTATTCTGTTGGTGAAGCTCACCTTTGTAGTTCATGTTTAAATTTTGAAATTTTTCATTTCCAGAATTTTCGGTGTTTTCCTTACTGCTTCTATTTCCAGTTTCAGGTCTTCAGCAATTATATTTGTTTCCTTCAACTGTTTGCATTTTCTTTGCTTTATTTAAGGGATTTATTCATTTGTTCCAATTATTTGTTTGTGTTTTCCAATTTTTCTTTGTTTTCTCTTAAGGGCCTCTATTACCTCATATAGTTGGTTTTAAGGTCTTTTCTTGGGCTTCAGCTATGTTGGAATATTCAAGGCCTGCTGTGGTAGGATAGCTGGGCTCTAGTGGAGACAGTATGTGTTGGTGTCTAGGCATATTATGGTGTCTAGACATGTGTGTTTGGGATAATTATAGGTCTAGGTGCTGATTTCTGGGCTTGTCAGTGTTGGGTGAGTGTTTTCTCCCTTGGTTTCTGTTTTCCCTCTGGATTGTCAGAGTGTGATGGCTGCATTTTGTCTGTTTTACTGAACTGGTCAGAGGGTGTGTTCACAGGGAATGCCTCGTGGTGTATGAAGGTGGTGTAAAATGATCAGTGTGGGAGAGGAAGGTTAGGAGATGATGATCTGTTGGATCTATAGGAGACATGGATGGGGAGGGGAGGAGTTGCAGTACTAGGATCAAGACTGAAGGATTCAAAAGGAGTACATGTGAAAGTTCCATTGTCATATAGGATGAAAAAGAACTAAATGACCTGGGAGTTTTATAATTGTACATAAGAAAATACTGAGGAAAACCCATTTTTAGAAATAAAAAGGAAATCAAGGAATTTCAGAAAGAATAAAAGATTCAGGAAGGCAATTTGGTGCCATTGATAACAAAAGATCCACAAATTCCTGACTTACAAGTTAAAAATTCCTAATGATAGAAGATGGTGGCACCTATCACACACTATGATTGATCAGCAGGACAGAAGTGACTGCACAGAAATGAGAGGACCAAACTGAAAGCTCTAAAACACCAGTGCTGGCATTTCCCAGATGACAGGGGACCACACAGATGCGTCTAATCTCAGGTCATCTGGCTAATCCACAGAAAAGTCTCTGGGTCACTGCAGGCATGCGTTCAGTCTCTAGTGTCTAGACACATACCGGGGCACAGCACACAGTGCTCAGTGTCCCAAACTGATCTGGGTCTCTCGGCCAAGTGGCGACCCGATGGAGTGGGTCACAAGTAGAACTGACTCCAGATCACTTGGCTAACTCACGGAAAAGTTTCTGGGTACTGGCAAGCATGCATTCTCCAGTGCCTAGCCACACACCAGCACACATGGGCCCATTGTATCAGACTGAACCGTGAGCCACAAAACACCAGTGTCTGGGGCTGCCAGCCCAGAGGAGATCCACGTTATAGAAAACAAGTGGATCTGACCTCAGGCCACACAGCCAATCCATGGAAAGTCCCTGGGTAGACAAACCCTTAGCCAAATTAACTAAAAGGC
Source organism: Acomys russatus (assembly GCF_903995435.1). Taxonomy (NCBI): domain Eukaryota; kingdom Metazoa; phylum Chordata; class Mammalia; order Rodentia; family Muridae; genus Acomys; species Acomys russatus. Next base: position 30,050,103 of record NC_067163.1, on the reverse strand, counting down.
AGAGGGAGAGTATTCAAATCAACAAAATCAGAAACAAAAAGGGAGACATGGTAACAGACACTGAGGAAATCCTAAGAAGCATTAGAACTTACTTCAAAAGCTTGTACGCCACAAAATTTGAAAATTTAACTGAAATGGACAATTTTCTTGATAGATGCCATGTACCAAAGTTGAATCAAGATGAGGTAAACAAATTAAATAGTGCTATTTATTCTTATGTGGAAATAGAAACAGTCACCAAAGGTCTCCCAACCAAAAAATGCCCAGGGCCAGGTGGTTTCAATGAAGGATTCTACCAGGCCTTCAAAGAAGAGAATTGTCAACAGAGGAATATTGACTGGCTGAGAAGCACATAAAGAAATGCTCAACGTCCCTAGTCATCAGGGAAATGCAAAGCAAAATGACTCTGAGGTTCTATCTTACACCTATCAGAATGGCTAAGATCAAAAACTCAAGTGACAGCACATGCTGGCGAGGATGTGGAGAAAGGGGAACACTCCTCCATTGCTGGGGGGAGTGTAAACTGGTACAACCACTTTGGAAGTCAATCTGGCGCTTTCTCAGAAAATTGGGAATAGTGTTACCCAGTTATATCACTCCTGGGCATATGCCTGAAAGATGCTCCACCTTACAACAAAGGACATTTTCTCAACTCTGTTCATAGCAGCTTTATTTGTAATAGCCAGAATCTGGAAACAACTTAGATGTCCCTCAATAGAAGAATGGATAAAGAAACTGTGGTACATTTACACAATGGAATGCTACTCAGCTATTAAAAACAAGGAAATCTTGAAATTTTCAAGGAAATGGATGGATCTAGAAATTATCATACTGAGTGTGGTAACCCAGACCCAGAAAGACACACATTGTATATACTCCTTATAAGAGCATATTAGCCCCAAATAGATGTCCTCTGAGAGACTTCATCCAGTGGGGGAATCAGGACAGATTCTGGGACTCGCAGAAGAAGTCTGTGCAGAGTGCTGAGAGTTGTATGGAAGAATGGAGGTATGGAAGGACCCAGAGGTGTCAGGAGCTCCACAAGAAGACCATCAAGGTCAGTGGATCTGGACCGGAGGTGGGGGTGGTGTACAAACTAATGCACCATCCAAGGACAACGCATGCAGAGAACCTAGACCCCTGTTCTGATGTAGCCAATGGAAAGCTCATTTTCTGTGTGTGGTGTGTGTGAGTGAGTGTGTGTGTGTGTGTGTGTGTGTGTGTGTGTGTATGCTGCTTCTGACATGAACTCTAGTACAGGCGATTTGATCACTTCCTTGGTAGGCAGCCTTTTGGGCATACAGAGGAAGAGGATGCAGGCTATACTTTTGAGATTTGATAGGCTACGGTCAGGGGATAGGGGAGAAGGGCCCTTGTCATAACCCTAGAGGAGGGTAATAGGGCAGAAGAGGAAGGGAGAGTGGGAAAGGGAAGATACAAGCAAGGGAATAACAATAGGAATGTAATGTGAATAAATTATAATAAAAATTAAATTTAAAAATTGCCAAAAATCAATTTTAAAATAGACATATCTGATAAGCTTTTAAATTCCTGTACCTATTTCACATATAAATACAAATATTGAAAAATTTACCTCAGCTAGGCATGGTGGTGCACACCTGTAACCCCAGAACTCAGGGAGGCAGAGGCAGGAGGATTTCTGTGAGTTCGAGGACAGCCTGGTCTACAAAGTGAGTCCAGACCAGTGACTAAACAGAGAAACCTGGTCTTAAAAAAAAAAAAAAATCTCCCTCAACAAAACTGGTAATGAGAACCTTGTAGTAGCAGAGTACCTGGCCTCCAATAACAACTAATTGTTTTTTTATTGTAAAACCATGTTAATAATTTCCATAAAATGTAGATAGCACAGTATACACTTGGGATATATAAATGGATGGTATGGGCCTTAATGCTGTAGGTGGCTGAAACAATGATAGTAATAATAATGGTCTGCACTGTGTGTAGAGTTGTAGGAGCAAGATGTATTCAAGCCTTTGTCACTATGCATTGAGTATTGCACATTTAAACTGCCCAATTTTATTGACAAATGAAAACATCTACAAGGTCTGTGAGATCATTACAATGACGAGGCTCAGAATTATTAGTCTGATAGGTTGATCTCCACACACTGGCCACAAGGGCTCGGCTGCACAACTCTTGGAACATGAGGAAGTTGCTCTGGTGTCTACATAGACACCTCCACTCCCGTGTTCTAGTGTCTCTGACATGGAAAGGTACTACTCTGCAGGCTGCCAAAAGACGAAAGTTAAACAGCAACTCAACCGCTAAACCTTTGATCTACAATCTGTTCTGCCTGCAAAATACCCTAGGACAACGGTGGCACAATCTTGTGGGAGTAACCAATCGATATCAGAGGACAACCTGTGGGAGTTGATTCTCTCCTTCCACCACGTGAGCCTACTACGCGCTTCACCTTTCCCCTGATTTTGTGTTTAGCAATTATGTGAACAATCCCTACTGCACCTGCTGTTCCATTTTACTCTTGATACTCATCCTCAAATATCATTAGCTATAGGCTAGTAGTCATGCGCTGTATCATGATATGACCTTCTACAATATTAGCCACATTTTGCCTTGAATTAAAACTTACTCTTCTACTCAGGGAAGTCTACAATAATGGTATTTTTGCCTGACCCATTTTGCAAGTTCTCGTCATTATCCCTTCTGTTCACACATAAAATCTAGGCCCCCATCAGTTCAGTAACCACTTATCAAATCACTCAACCTATGTAGCTTCGTTTATTTTCCAGCTCCTGATGCTTCTATAAAATGCTAACAATCTTTCTGGAAATATGAATCACAAAATCCCCAACTGAGTGGGTTAGGGGAAGATGAGGAAACACAAAATCCCAGTAAGATAGCCAGATTCTTCAGCCCTCAGTTTAAAGTCATAATGGAAGATTTTTCCCCTTTAAGTAGCTTCATAGTAATAACTTCTGATTTATTGTCCGTGGTCTTTCTTTTTCTTCAAGACAGGGTTTCTATGTGTAGCCTTGACTGTCTTGGACTCACTTTGTAGACCAGGCTGGCCTTGAACTCACAGAGATCCTCCTGATTCTGCCTCACTGTGTGCTGGGATTACAGGCATGTACCATCACACTTGGCTCACAGTAGTTATTAAATTTTTGATATTGCACATTTTCTCAACAATATGAAGGACTCCTGTTTGAAAGTCATCATTTTTTCAAAATGTTATTATTGACCTTATACCATAGTGTTTTAAATTTTAAAAAGTAATCATATTTAATATTTAATACCTCCTAAGCTTAAAATGAGATATTTTCTTAGTCTTTGGTTTGTCATTGCACATCAGTGGCAGGATATTTATTTTGGGGAGAACTGATAAATGTAACAAGAATGTTTTCAGTGCTTGGAGAAAATAATCAGGTAGAATAGAAGGCTTCCTTTATGAAACGCTCAGAACACCACATGAGAAAGCAAAATCAATAACAGGAATCTTTGAGGATATTATGTAGAACCTATGAGTAAATTCCAACATGCTGATTCTTTGTTTATGCCTTGATATATATGTGTGCACATATATACATATATATCAATTGTATGTGTATTTTGTTTATATATTTTGTGATGGAAAGATTGATTTACTATATTGTTGATAAGCTTAACCCATACAAAATTATGAGAGTTCATCCCTAAGACCTCATCTTGCAAGCAGGTCACTGGCAAACAAAGCTGAGCCGTTTACTCACATCTTACATTATTTTAGACAGTGAGTAAAGAGGCTGCAGATCCTAAAGAATTGTAATATTTTCAACTAGAACAACTTGCCAGCGAGGCTCAGTGGGTATGAGTGGTTTTGTTTCAAGCTTGATAACCTGCATTTGACCCTGGAAATGTGTAGTAGAAGGAAAGAAGCAATTCTTGAAAGTTGTTCTCTGATTTTCACACCATTCTCAGTCACCCACCCCAACTCTCTCTCTTACACACACACACATGATCATAAGCACATACACACAATGATGATAATGATGTCAATAAATTTATAAAAAAACCTGTAGTGCCATATTAATACAGAACACTCAACACTGTCTCCAGTATCTCCAATATGCAGTTTCATCAAACCCATAAGTATGTGTATCTTAATCATCATCTACCCCTCACCATCATTTATAGTCTAATTCAATATTTTATAAATATGAATAGCAACAACACATTAAAAAACAGTTTATCCCAATCAAATAAACAGAAGGGAATTTGAAATAATCAGTCACTAGTTCTTCCCAAGATCAACTGGAAAAGGTGTGTGTGTGTGTGTGTGTGTGTGTGTGTGTGTGTGTGTGTGTGCGTGCGTGCGTGTGCGCACGCGCACACACGCGCTCACGGGTTTCTGTCCTTTTGACCTAATGTCTTGAGTGACTTACCAGGAGATGTACTAGTGATTTCTTGGTGTAGTTCTAGTCATAATTCATTTGTAAGAACCATTTTATAAGAAAAGATTTCTACTTGAGAACTCACATGACAAATAGAACATAAATCCTTTCTCTCATTGTCTCTCATTGGATTAGCTTCTAGATCCAGTTGCCTAGCAACAAGAGGTTCCAGGCTCTAGGGCCTGGGAGTTGGTCTCCCCAGTGCGCCTCCAATCTCAACCAAATCTTATTTCTTTTTATCACTCAGTCTGAGTAAGTCTGCCTTCCTTACCCACATTTCTTGTGCTCTAGTAGCCTTGTGATATAAACAGATCTTTCTGTTCTGCAAATGTGTATGCCCCTCACTCACAGCATGAACACCTTGCCTTCTGAAATCTTTCTCATATGGATATCCTTATACCAGGTTATTTCTTCAACATTCAGCCATTTCATGGAGCACTTGAAGCACTTTAGGTTCCAATGAAAAGTTTAAACCCTTCTCAAAATTCCTTTAATCCAGACATTAGTAACCATCTGTACCTTCCTTCAATTTGATGAATGATTCAGAGGCATTTTATATTTGCATGTAAATATGCCTTATCTACTATGATAAGATTTTAACCTATCAAAGGAGACAGAATATAGAAGAAGATAGGTGATAGATAAAAATACCATGTAAACAAATTTCATAGTTAAGTATCTGGCAGTTTAAAAAATATCATGAGAATAGAATGCGTTTAATAAGTTGGCTAGAGTCAATCACAAAAACAAAATTAGCTGTTTATTATCTTTGAGCAGCCAGAGTAGGATAGCGTGAGTTTGTTAATATCTGTTTCTTGTCTCCCATGTCTGTTTTTATGTTGTTGTTATTTTTTGTTTTGTTTTTAGGGTTTTTTGTTTGTTTGCTTGCTTGCTTGCTTGCTTCGTTGGTTTGGGTTTTTTTGTTTATTTCTTTGATTTTTGTTTTTGTTTTTGTTTTTGGAGACAGGGTTTCTCTGTGTAGCCTTGGCTGTCCTGGACTCACTTTGTAGACCAGGCTGGCCTTGAACTAACAGCAATCCACCTACCTCTGCCTCCCAAGTGCTGAGATTAAAGGCGTGCACCACCGTGCCCGGCCCCATGTCTGTTGTTACCTTGCACGTCCTTTGTATGTGTAGCTCTGCATCATTTGCCATATTCAACTTTCTTACTTTTCCCAACTTTCAATATGACTTTTTAAAGAAGACTACATTTCAGAGTTTCCAATCTTTCCGTTTCATATGTTTGCTATCACAATGTAACACAAAGTAAATTGCTCAACTATAAATTTATCTCATGACATCTTTAGGGTGTTGGAAATCTGCTATCAGGAACACCACGTTCCCTGAATTTACTAAGGAAAACTTTGTTTAAGATTTCTTTCAGATTCTAGTCATTCCATATTTATAGACGCATACTTGGAATCTTTCTGTTGCTCTTTTAAGTCTATGATTTCCACCCTACAGAAACACTTAAGTGTGTGTGTGTGTGTGTGTGTGTGTGTGTGTGTGTGTGTGTGTGTGTGTTTAAGTTAAATAATGCCACTGTGGGCGATGAAGGTTTTTATGTAATGCTAAAAGTTTATCAGAAAGCGATACAGCTTTGAATCTATGTGCATTAAATTTCAGAACACCCAGGTATGTGAAAAAATGAATGGACTTAAAAGGGAAAACAGGAATATAATAATAGTAGGAAACTTTAATACTCATTTTTACTAGTGGTTCTAATGTCTACATGACTAATATGTAACATGTTTGGCCAACACTCTATTGTAAATAGTTATCAAGCATATATAGAGTGGGCCATACAATAAGAGTAAAGCTTATTTTCTTCCCAACTAGGCACACGTATTCCTCAGTATTGATCATTTTTTTATACCATAGACTTTCAGAAACATTTCAAAAGATTAAAATTGTGCCAAGTATCTCTTCTAAGTTGAAAGTAACTAAACGAAAAATTAGTGACGAGGGAAGTTAGAACCATTCACAAGTGTGTTTAAGACAAACAATAAGCTCTTGAATAGCCAACTGAGCAGATAAGATAAAATAGAAACAAACAAACAAACAGAAACCAGGGCCCAATCAAAAACAAAAGCAAGACATTCCAAAATGAATGGGATTCAAGGAAAATAGTACTAAAGAGGCTATGAACAGCAATAACCAACACAGAACTGAAAAGATAATTAATTAAGCGTACACTGGAGAGATGATGGTTCAGTGTATTACAATGCCTTCCACAGCCACGTCCAGCCTTGAGATGATGGTTTGTGCCTAGTCTTATTGTGTCATGTTATGTTGTGTTCATTTGGTATCACAGAGAGGGGAGGTGGGGAGGAACTGGCAGAAGAGGAGGGAAAGGAAGCTGCAGTCAGGCTCTATTGTAAGAGAGAAGAATAAAGAAAAAGGAAATAATTTGTGCAGAAGGCCTGCTTAAAAAATAAGTGTGGGCCTGGAGAGACTGCTTAATGGTTAAGTGTACTGGCTACTCTTCCAGAGGATCTGGGTTCAATCCCCAGCACCCACAGAGCAGCTCACAACTGTCTGTAACTCCAGTTCCAGGGGATCTGGTACCTTCACAGTCATACCTGCAGGCCAAACACCAGTACGTAAAAAAGAAAATGAAAGTAAAATGTTTAAAAAGGGCCTGCTGCACAAGCCCTAAGCTTTACAGTGAAAGGAGAGATTCAACTCCTGAAAACTGTGTGCTGGTCTCCACACTCACACTCATACCACAGTGTGTTCCCACGTATGAGCATATTCATCACCATCATCATCATCATGAAAGAGAAAACCATGTATTGAAATTGATTTATTATAATTATTAAAGTGTAATAATTATACAAATGAATGGGATTCACCATGATATTCCCATACGTGTGTATATTATGCATTGATCCTGTCCATATCTACCTCTGTCCCCACCTCGCCTTCCCACTACTTGTCTCTTCCCAAGCTAACCACTTGGGATTGGCCAAACTATTAGGGAGATTATCCCTGGAGGCCACAAACTTTCCCTCTCTCTGCCTCTATTGATTGCCAGTAGCTCTTCATCTAGCAGCGGGACCTTGCGAATTTTTTTCCTATTCCATATTGGCGTGCTAAGTCACTATATAGATCTTGTTTAAGCAACTCTACTGTTGAGATTCATGGACACAGCTTCCTGCTACATCTGAAAGACACTATCTGGCTGCAGCCATCTTTGTCTTCTGGCTCTTATAATCTTTCCCCTCCCTCTTTCCATGAGTTCCCTTAAGCTTTAGGTGTAGAGGTTGTGTTACCAGCGTATAAACTGGGGCTGAGAACCCAATGGATGCTTATTCTTTGCACGTTGACGAGTTCCAGCACTCTTTAATAGTCTCTATATTTTGCAAAAAAAAAAAAAAAAGCTTATTTGATGAGGGGTGAGAGATACACTTATCTATGTGTATCAGGATAAATATCTACAGTACAGTTAGAAATTATATTAGTTTGAGAGAATGGTAGTAATAAGTTCTCCTCTACGGATGATGACCTCTCCAGTCACAAGTGGTTGGCTAGGTTTACAATACCAGGCAAGAGTGGCCTTTTATTGAATGGACCCTAGGTACAATTAGACAACTGTTGGTTGCCCCCAAGATAAAAGTGCCACGATTGTATCTCTGAGTCTATCATTGTCGTGGTTCATAGCTGTCTCATCTAAGTAGAACTAGCGATTGATTTTTTTTTTTCTTTTACAGTTGCACAGTACCTTCTAATACCATGAGCTCTTGTCCTCAGGTAGATTTTCCAGGCCACTTCAAGCCTCCTGTGTCTGATGTGTGTGGTGTCTTTAGTAACAGAGTCTTAGATTCAAGTCATTCACTTGAAAGTAATATAAAAAAGACTGAGTAGGAAAGTTAATGGGAACTACTCATATTTTAAGAGTCTGACTAGCTACTCAAGAACAGAAAAATACTGAGAAATCTCTCCAATCTTATCTGGTTCTTACTCTTTTCTATATCCTTAGCATATGCAATCATATTTTCTAGTTATTTGAGTTTTGAAAACACAAACTTCCAAAGGGTCTTAGCTTGGTGTTCTCTCTCTCTCTCTCTCTCTCTCTCTCTCTCTCTCTCTCTCTCTCTCTCTCTCTCTTTCTCTCTCTCACACACACACACACGTTACTAAACAGTCTTCTTTCTTACTTTTTCAATTATTATATGCACTAGTAAAGTCAAAGAGAATAATTTCCAAATAACTGACGATGTCCAATAACTGTTTTAAATATATGGAAAGATTCACCTGTGGTTCTTCTCCAAGAAAAAGAGCAGTTTCAATCGATCCATTCATCAGTGTCATCTCCAGATTTTATTTTTCTTCTTAGTTTTCTAAAATCGTCTACATCTAGAGTTTTTATATACTGTTGATCACTCACAATTTGTTATAATTAGCATGGAAATAATGTTAACACTGACTCTGGACAGTCAGTCTGATTTGATATTGGAGTAAGGTAGAAGATTATGAATTCTACAGCTTCTTCAACATTTAAGGACCCATTAAAAGAGGTGCTTTTTAAAAGTCTTATCCAAGGAAACATGGTTGCACTCAGGCAGTCTTGATGCTGGAAAGGTAGCTGGAAGTTCTGCTTTTGTATCTGCAGATAGCAAGATGAGACATTGAGCCACTAAGCCTGGATTGAACTTCTGGAACCTCAATGCTCACCTCACCAAGGACATTATTCCACCAGCAAAGCCACACTCACTCCAACAAGATTGGACACCTCATAATCTTCCACTCCCTATGGGCCCATGGGGGCCATTTTTATTCAAACCACCACGGTTTCATTGCCAATCTGATGGTTATCTGCAAAGGAAAGATTTGGTTCTGCTTATTTCTACCATCTGTTTCTCTATACAGCCAAACTTCTGTGCACCCTCGAACTTGTCCCAGACTTTAAGGCAGTGGCAGGTGACTAACCATGGAAAAAAAAAACACAGGCTTGGTGGCCAAGTGGCTCACTGGTCAGAAGGCAAATCCATATTCATGCACTTACCATTGAGTGTTGTCCTAACCCTGCCCACCCTAAGTGGTTGAATATTGATCTCTGAAACCTCAACCTGAGAATCTAACAGGTGGTCCTGCCCAGCTACAAGGAATGAAAATTTGTAATAACTTCTTATGACAAGTGACCAAAGAACCCATCCAGACATTCTTTCCAAATGTGCATTATTGCAGAGTGCTGTGCCAGACTGTGTAGCACAGACAGCAATCTCACCACCCAGAACCCCATTAAAAAGCTTTCCCAACTGGACCTTGGTCTAAGAAGGCCTGTCTCTGTGCTCACCACAAACCAGCCTAAACACAGTTCTACACTAAAAAGAAAGGCCCTTCCACTCCCAAGGAATGGCAAAAACTGCTGTAAGGGGTGACCATGTCCTCAAACACTAGGCATACAAAGGCCTTGGGAAATTACCAAAGTGTGAAACAACCAAAATAAATATGTTCTAATAATGAGCTCTGCAAAAGTGGATGTCTATGAAGTGACTGACAAAGAGTTTATAATAAGCCTCAATAAGAAAACATTGACAGAGAAAATGATCAAACAGAAGAAAGAATATGTAAACCCAAAGGGACACTTGACATTACTTAGTCAAAAGAGTGAAATGTAAAATAGTAATAATAGCAATAATGATAATAAAGTCCAATTACAATTATGATATTCCTTTAACCTATGGATTGCTTGTCCCATCTGGCAGCCTGGTGATTAGCAATGTCAGGGGTGTGTGTGGAGGGGTGTGGCTGGCAATCTGTCAGCATTGCTTTCTATCTGGTGTTGACATGAGTGTCAAAAGCCTGTTGTCGAGTTTGATATGTTGGGCAATCTTTGTGATAACTTAGTTCTTAGGCAACCACATGAAAAAACAAACTGCCAATATCTACTGGCTGGTTGGTCTGGAGACTGATAAGAATTTTCTCCTTAACATAAAGGTAGCCAGGGTGAAATAGTGCAATGTAATAGATCTTTCTTGTCAGTGGCCCATCCAGGACACAGTCTTTGTGCCAGATAGTTAATAGGATGTTGATAAAATCCTGAAAAATCAGTGTTAGACTACTAATAAATAATGTCTCTAGGAGCATAAATAAATGTTGTAGTATTCCGACTCTTCATTTACATAGCAAATACCTTAAAGAAAGGAAAGAAGGAAAGAAAGAAGGAAGGAAGATTGAGACTGTGTGTGGTTGGGTAGACCTGTTGCTTTGGGCCTGGAGTGAGGGAAGAGAACATTGTGAAGGCTGGAGTACATGCCAGAATACCAGAGGCTTATCTCATGGCATCCAGGGAGCAGAAAAGAATGATGGGAAGATACAGGGAGGAAGACATATCCATAGAGACCCATTTCCTTCAACTAGGCCCTCCCTTCCATGTCACCTCCCCATAGATATTATGTTCAGATTCTGAATCCATTAATGGATTAAATCGCTGATTAGGTCAGAAGGCCTGTTCTTTGTGCACTAGAAGAATGCCCGCAGGATCTGTGATCAATATATTTTAAGTTGTCGTGATTGAAAATAATATGCCTGTGTAATAGTAATTCCAATATTGGGCTTTTAGAATATTTAAAATATTTTAACTTCTTAGGTTATTGTTTTATAAATGCTAAGTTTGGAAGGACTTTTGTCCTTTGAAGTACTTCTTATCAGTAATTTATTCAGGAGCACAAAGGGACAAACTAACAGGATAGGGTGAACAGTAGGTGGTGCTGGGTTGGCCACATCTTCTAACTTTAGAGAGTCATAGATTGGCCTCCAAGGTAGCTGTATTGCCGATGAAATTGCAGATTTCAGGAGCACTTCCAAATGAAAAATTTATTGCACTTATTACCATGCCTTCAGAAAAATCCCGCTCTGCCCTCCAAGCACGCTCTGCCTCTGAGCAGTGCTTTGAATAGCTGGTCTCACCCTGTTATCTTTTGAGTGCTTACTGGTGGTGACAGGGCTCAGGACTCTATAAAATATGTAATTTTCAGTTCAGCCTTTTTTCTTTTGAAATCTTCCCTAGATGAACCTGGGGGAAGGTTTTATCAGTAGGTTTTTTTTTTTTTCTTAGTTTGACATAAGATAAAAGTGAGATAGAAGAAGAAACCAAATATTTGTAGTTAAAGAGACCCTGCTTTTAAAATGACCTATGAAAACAGCACAACCTCTCTGAACTTCAATTTTTTATTTCAATAGCCACTAAAAAATAGTTTGAGGGTGATAATATGAATTATGTGTGAAAATAAGCATTTCACCTAGCACATAAAACATTCTCAAGAATATTATACTTTCCACTTCCATAATCAGAGGGACATTGATTTTATTATTTCATTACATATTTGTAAGGTACCAACTTTTAGCTGGTTGTCCTCTTGGGGTACCAAGCTGAGTGGGGGAAAGAATTAAATTATTATACAAATGAATGTGCATTTACAAATTCTAAGATAAATGTGAAAGGAGAGCATTGTGCTCACTGTTACTGCTGTACACACGTCTCCTGGTGAGCCACTCTTTTCTAGGCAAGTATCAGGGTTAATAACTACCCAACACATTTGCATCACCCTAGCTGTAGTTTAATGCAATGCTTTCAAGTCATTTTTTACTTTTATGAAATGGGAAAAGACCAGCACTTGTTTTATAAGATGTAGAAAACACACATAAATGCTTATTAAGAAACTGCCAATTTCAATATCAATTGATATGCTAACGCATATCCCACCCTTAGACAAAAAAACTACCACTATTGGCAGACTCTTTCCCAGTGAGGAACATCTCCTGATTAGCCAAAACAAATAGCCTGCCTTGAAATCAAATATGTTATTAGCTACTAATAATTATTACTTATTAATCTTAATCTCTGACTTAATTAGCTTTAACCATCAGCTTAACACAGCCTCGAGTCACCTGAGAAGGCAGTTTCAATTGAAGGACTTCTCCCGTCAGACTGACCTGTGGAGGATTCTCTTGAGTGCTAATTGATGTAGGGAGACGCAGCCTATTGTGGTAGCACCAGAACCATTCTCTGAGAAAGCATTCCCGCACGCGGATGAGCGTGCGTGCACATGCACACGTGTATACACACACACACACACACACACACACACACACATCAGTGAGTGAGGCATCAAGTAGCAGCCTCTTGTTTTCTCTAGCACTGTGTAGACAGTGTGTGAGTTTGTAGGCCGTGTGTGCGTGAGTTCCCGGGTTAAAGACAATGCTTGGTCAAATAGTAGGCTTGCTGTCAAGTCCGCGCTTCAGCTCATACCCTGACTCCCTACAGCGGTGGACAGTGACCTGGAAGTATAAGCTCCCTGCATTTCGATCTTCATGAGCATCTTTGAAGCTGCCTCTTCCGGTCCACAGTGTGATGGCTTCTGCTTTCATCCTGGGAAGTAAGGTCTGGGGCAGAAAAATGCTTCATATTTCCCCAGGCAAAGAGAGCGCACTAAGCTGAAAGGTCACTCAGTGCTTAGTCATTCCTTAAGTCAATATTTCCTAAGCATCTCTGGGGATAAGAACCCAAAGGCCACTAGCTGAAAATGCCAATTCCTTGTCTGTGTCTTTGGAGAGTCTGCTGCTATCATCTCAGGGCGTCATCCGCGGGCTTTCTTGTTTATTTCCTGCTGCCGGGTTGTTATCATTGGGGTATCAGGGAGACTATTGAATGAATATGGGCTTTCACGAGTTGTTCTTCATGAATCACCTTTTTAAAAGTCGAGGTCGTGTGTGTCATGCTCTGCTTCGCCATCGTGGTGGAATCTGGACCGAAATCCGACCATCTCTGACAGCTTGAACATAACTCACTGGCAAAAACATGCTGGGGAGAGAAGCAGCAGAGACTTTCTGTCTGATCTGCCCGGGAGTACCATTTTCTATGTGCCACCGTACCACCCCTCCACCACCTCCACCACCACCCACTCTGTTACATAAGGGTTAGTGTTTGGCTCTGTGAAGAAGCATATTCATGGTGCCCAGTGCTTGTTTATAAATAGACACCAGAGGCAAAGGTCTTGGGACTTGGTGGACCCAAAGAACTCTAGACTTCTGTACAAATCTTATCTGCACAAAGTCCTGGGCTCCACATTCAGATCTGTTGAAACAGGACCTGCAGATTAGTTGTATTTGGTTTGTTTTATTATTATTGGTGGTGATGGTGATAGCCAGGATCTTATATGTTCAAGGGAAGACCTCCACCAATGAGTGGCATCCCTAGCCATCGGCTTATATCTACACCTGTTAACTGTGGGAATTGAACCTGGGTCATTTGGAAGAGCAGCCAATGCTCTTAACCACTGAGTCATCTTTCTAGCCACCTCTGTAGATTTTTTTAAAGGTCTATGAACCCAACGAATGTTTTGTCCTGTACCTGCTACACTGATTTCCAAGCATTGATTCCCTGTAGCCTTTCCTCCCCACATCCCTGATCTCACCACCAGATTGGTCATTAGCCACCCAGAGTATTTTAGTCTCATCCAACCTTAGTGCAGGCACATGCCCTCAAGATATCCTGGCTTCTTTCTATGGAGCAAACAGATCCCCTTTACACCCACCGTGGATGAAGCACTATGCAGGCTGCACAAGTTCAGCTTATGAGGAACAGATTTGTTTTTAAGTGGGTTTTTCTTGTTGTTGTTTACTCTTTCCTTCAGTTCTCTCAATTAGCTGTTGCTTGACTCGTCTTAGTGGAAAACATTTCACAGGGTGGTCTCTGACAACCTGCAGGAAAGAGACAGAGGAAAAAGCAGCAAAATTGAGATACACTCCAAAATTTACCAAACTTCAGATTTGCCCATTGGGATTTAAACACAATTTTCTTTAGCTTTTCTTATGGCAATTGTTATGGTTTGAATTGTCTTTTGAGTTTATATTTGAAATCCTCACCCTACCACCCCACCCCTTGATTTCTGTTTTCTCAAACAGGTAACAGTGACAGAGGTTTTCATGTACAGCCACTACAACAAACAAGAAATGACTTTCCTGTTTGTTTTTTTTTTTTTTTTTTTCTTCATTTGATTGGCTGATGTCTTGGCTAGCAGTAAAATCTCTCTCTCTCTCTCTCTCTCTCTCTCTCTCTCTCTGTCTCTCTCTCTCTCTCTCTCTCTCTCTCTCTCTCACACACACACACACACACACACACACCCTATAGTTTAAATACTGTATCCATGTGTCTGGGAAGTAGGACATTTCACTCATTAAAGGATTAGAATTTATTCTTATAAGAGAAGTCTATATAGCACAATGGAAAATTCTTCAGTAATTTAAAATAGCTTTTTAAGGTATGAAAGAGCCTCAGTTTGGAGGAAATCCCTAGGGAAGGGATGAAAAACACCAACGAGCCTAGAAGAAACCCTGTTATCATTGGATAAGATCAAAGTATTGTTATTACCCCATGATAATTAGAAAACAATTATTTATAATAGTAAAGGGACACACACCATTGAATGTTACTAACAAGATGTACAATCTTCTACAATATAAAATAAAAACCCATTTTATAAAGCAACGTCCTTGTCCCTAGAATTTTCCCCCCAGAAAAAAAGTTAGCCAAGCTGGCTTTCCACATGACTCAACTGGACTTGAATAATCATTGTTGACTTGACTTGAAGTGTCAAACATCTTGTGACACAGGTGTCCTGGAAAGCTTTGTCCCTTGACGCACTTCCAGTGGCCTTGGGTATGGAGATCAATGAGGGAAAACAAACTCTTAAAGTGACTTTCCCTTGGAACACAAGCACCTGACCCTAGACAGGCGAGGTTATACACACAGCAAAGTGATGCACTCCCTCAACAAGAGCGACACATGGGGGTGGGGGGGGGGTAACTCCATGGACGGAGAGGAAATGCACGCTACAGCTGGCTGCAGTGTGGCATCGTCATCAAAGAGGGGTGACTGACGTGCTGCTTGCTAAATGTCATTCTGCGTGACCACACTGTTTTCTGTCACCTGTATCTTTCCTTACGTTGTATATCTGTTTATGCAGAAAACACACCATGCAAAGAAACCTTACCTCTTAATCACAGCATATGGGGGCACCCACTCCAACTAGATGCCATGGGAAATATTGAAACGCTGCATGACATCGTGGCCCTTTGGGTTAAGGAGAAAGAACACCAGGAAGTTGTGAAGCCAGGAGGGCTGGAGAGGGATTCTGGCTCCTGGTATCCATGTTATACATTGTGTTGCATCTTGGAGAGAAACTAAATTGGGACTCTAAAATTATCTTTAAAAACTAGGACTTAGGAGGTGAAAGCTTTAGGAAGTTGCCCTGTTACCTGTCTTGTTTGTTTAAAGGAGAGAGAGGAGGTAGGTGAGAATGTTTGGGAGCATTTTGCCAGTGTAGTGAGTAGGCTTGGTTTCATTTTGTTTTGTTTTTTACATTTTAGGGCATCTCAAATCTCAGGGGATGCAGAGAGTTACACAATGGTGTGCCATGCTTCACGCAGATAAGACCCAGGGATCCCAATAGGCTCATAAATATCTGCGATCCGCCAAAGTTACCTGATAAGATGACTTAGTGGTTCAGAGGACACGTTGCTCTCGGGGAGGATCCAAGTCCAGTTTGTGGCACCCATGTTGGGCAGCTCACAACTGCCTGCCTGTCACTCGGGCACCAGGGAAGCTAACGTATCTTCTGACAGATAGATCTCTAGAACTGAATCAATGGATGCATGTGAGCTCCAGTATGGGTGATGGCAATTGGTCCCAGATCCCTTTGGAAGAACGAACAATGCTCTTATCTTCTAAGCAATCTATATCTCTAGCCCATCCTTTAGTATTCTCAAATCATTGTCTCCATAGGTTTCAAGTAGTTACTAATATCATTTTGTTAATTTGCTTGGCATGTAATTTTAATATAGCTTTCTTTCTGACTATTTTTACATGTGTTCTAGTAAATTCAAATACATGTATGCCCACTCTGGGGCTGGTAACGCCATGAAGGAAACAAACATATGAAAATCCCCTAACTGAAGTCAAATCATTTGTAGAAGAAATAAGATAACAGATAAGAAGAATTTCTGGTGTGGCTATAGATACAGATATTCAAATGTTATATTCTTTTTATGTTTCTGGAGGAAAAAACCAGTAGCATTCTCTATGGGAACATATGCCTTACCTCTATAGGAAATTAGAAAACAAAATTTTAAATGAATATGCTCTCTGAATTAACAGAGGAAAAATAGATATAAAATCTGTCTTCTGTGCTTTTTCCCAGGGAACATCTATTTACTGTAATAAGGAATTGCATATTTTAATACTTGAAGTGTATAGGGAAAATTTGATACTTAAGCAGAAATTTCAAAGCCAGACTCTCTGAGCTCTGAGCCTTTTTCCATTCACTACACTGAGGTTTGACTTCAGGGCACCTATGACTGGCAATTACCAAGCTTTTGGGTTTGAGTTTTACCCAAAGATCTTTCCAGCATTTCTAGTAATCTCTAGTCTCTGACAGGTTAGTGGTTTACTTCCATAAAGGATGGATATCTGCTGTCATTTGCTTCATTTTAAATAGACAGAGAGATAGTGGACAGAGCAAACAGGAAGCCCATGCTGGGGCCTGATGTCACAGCAAGGGTGATTTATCAGAAATGCCAGCAAGAGTTCCCTGAGTAAATAGCTCCGAATTTACCACTGGATTGAAACATGTGAACAGAGCTAATGATATATAAATTAAATTTAAAGATTTGGCATCTTGTACTTGCTGCCCCTTAGTGACGCATGGTGGGCTTGGCTTTAGCCTTAGTCCCTAAAATTCTGAATGTGAGATCCTCATCCCCACTTTTCTGCATGGACACTGGGTGCATATGGGGCATGCACATCCTTGTGGAGGCTAGAGGCTCGCCTCTACCTCCCAGACTAGGATCACAAGTGTTTGGTGTTTGTGCATCAGTTTTTTAAAATGTATGTTCAGGATCAAACTGGGTACATCCTGCTTTCATAGTAAGTATTTTACTAATTAATCTATCCCATCATCCCTTGATGTTTGATATTACATAAGAATAAGAATACTGAGCCAGGTGGTAGTGGCACACACCTTTAATTCCAGGACTTGGGAGGCAAAGGCAATCAAATCTCTGTCAGTTTGAGGCCAGCCTGGCCTACAGATTGAGATCAGGATAGCCAGGATAGCTAGGGTTTCACAGAGAAACCTTGTCATGAAAAACTAAAAAAAAAAAAAAAAAGAAAGAAAAAAGAAAAGAAAAGAAAAGAAAAAAGAATGAAAGAATGAAAGGGGTCTGGAAAGAAAGCTCAGTGGTTAAGAGCACTTACAGAGGACCCAGGTTTGATTCTCAGCACCAGCATGGTAGCCCACAACTGTCTATAACTCCAGTTCCAGGGGAATCTGACACCCTCACACAAATATACATGCAGGAAAAACACCAATGCACATAAAAGTAGATAAACCTTAAGAAAAAAGAATAAGAGAACCACAAAGTGTAAAAACAATTGTAAAGCTAAATCACGCATAGACAACAAAGAACCAAAAAAAAAAAAACCAAAAAACAAAAAACAAAAAAAACTTCACACAAAATAAAAAGACAGACATAAGCAGGTTGTTATTATTATTATTATTATTATTATTATTATTATTATTATTATTATTTTACTTTAAATTAACAGAGCCCAGTGGTTAAAATTTTTCTGAGTTGAATTCTAAATGACTTTCTATGCTTTGAATTTGATGAATAGTAGGTTGTGCTTAATAATCTATTCAACACGTATTAAAGACTTTTAAAAAATAAACACCCATTCTAAACTTAGTTTATTTTCTAAAAGACACAAGGCCTAAAATTATTATTCAAGTAATGATTTCAACTTAGATGTGAATCCAACCTGAGAATGTGTTACCATTAAGGGGGTTGCAGGGATATTCTGGATGGTCACCTGATCAATAGTTGTTAATCGTTGAATAAATCAGAGGCAGACACCAGGATAGGTGATTAGATCTGTAAAATTAGGGGAGGACTTGTAACAGAATACCGTAACACACAATAGCAAGCCTGTGGTAAGAGTCCTGGCTGAGGTCTCCGGGAAAGCATGAGGTCAGGACACAGTGCTGCCTCAGAAAATTGGGAAAGCCTTGGTATGTGAGGAGACTTTGAACTGGGTTTTGAAAGATGAGCAGACAATTTCCCGAGAAGGAAGAACTGGCCATTCCAGCTCTCCTGAGCTACCCCTCCAAGATACAGAGTTCTAATTTGACCGAATCTTTCACTCACAGCTAAGTGTTGAGTATTTCGTGTGGATGTGAATACTCGGTAGGAGACAGACATGTTGGGTTGATTCTCCTAAAGGCTCTCAGAGTTCCCATGATCCTGTGAATTTCAGGGGCGGGAGGGATCTGCTCTTAGTTGGAAGAAAAGAATTCTTGGCTTGAACAGGGTGTGGGACTGCTTCCACAGGAAGATCTTTCAGCTGCCTCTCACAGCTACGTTAAACAGCAAGAGACGCTTTCTTCTATTCTTAGCACGCTTTCTTGGCACGTGCATCCGGGCTTGGAAGGATAAAGACGGTTTACTCCAGTCGTAGATGTTGCCTCTTGGTTTCTTTTACCAGCCCTTCCTCAGCAACCAGAAGGCTTTTTCCCTGTCTCATTCTGTGGCAGAAAAGTGTGTTTTTAAACCAAGCAATGGACTTCTAGGAAAAGACATTCCTGCTTATTGTCTTTTAACTGCAGATAAGCAACATGCCGAAAACCCAAGGCTCACTTCCGCTTAGAGCAGCGGTTCTCAGCCTTCCTAACGCCGCGGCCCTTTAATACAGGCCCTCACGTCGTGGCAACCACCAATCATAGCATTACTTTGTTTCTACTTCATAACTGCAATTTTGCTACTGTTATGAAAGGGAGTGTAAATGTCTGCTATGCGGGCCCTGTGAAAGGGTCGTTCAAACCCTACGGGTTGAGAACAAGTGAAGTGCAGTGCTTGGTACCAAAGCTTCAGAAAACTAAGTGGCCTCTGAGTTACTGGACTGAATCCCATGACTGACTGATAGACAGCCAGTGAGTGAAAGAGAAGCAAAAAAGGCAACTAACTCCACAATACACAGTCTCAACCAAAAACCTAAAAAGCGAAAGATGTAAGCTGGCCTTAGACACAAAGACACACAGGGAGTTCTGATTTTTTAGCGTTGTCACATTGAAAACTCAGTCATGAAGGAAAAAGGTAAGTTGTTGATAATTTAAGTAATTTAGCATTTACTTATAAGCAGTGTTTGGAATTATGCTTTAAACTTTAAATCCTAGTCAAAACTCTAGGAAAACGTAATTGCTCGTCCAAATGTTATTTATTTTTTTAAAGATTTTTTAAAAAATCATTGTGGTGTGTGTGTGCGTGTGTGTGTGTGTGTGTGTGTGTGTAAAACCATGGGAGCTAAACTTCATGCTATCATGTGTGCTTTTAAAGGACAACTAGAGGGAACTAGTTCTTGTCCTGAGTATAAAACCTAGGTCATGAGAGTTGGGGACAGGCACCTTTACCCACACAGCTATCTCACTATCCTTTTGTAGGTTCTTTAGAATGAAGTTTTACTAAGCAGTTAAAAGAAAAATCACAAAAAGAAATGATCAGATTTTTAACTTGCTATTTATTTATTTATTTATTTATTTGGTCTTCAAGGTCTCAGAGAGTCCTTAAGATTTCTTTATTTATTATTTATCAGTGGGATTGGACCCAGGGACCTGCTGGGCAACCATGCCATCCTAAGCTCTGCCTCCAGTCCTCCAACTTGCTGCTTTGATATTTGTAACTAAAGGTCAAATTGCTCTGGTCTAAGCAACTTCATCTCAGACATCCCGTGCATGAACTGGACAACTGGCCTCCCACACAGATAGCTTTCATGTTTCCCTGCTCTGAGTTGTTGAGGGGAGGCCTCCCTCAAACTTTTTTCCATCCATCCAAGGGTTTAGCCACTCTTTAAGGCTAGATTGAGATCATCTTATCCATAAACAATTCACTTGATCAGCTCTCATGGAATGGCGGTTTTCTGCTATGAAACTTTTTGCTTTCTGTTACCCATCATTGAACCCGGCAATTACTTGTCTTTATTACTGCCCCAAACTCTTACATAGTCAGCTTTTGGTGCTCAGATGTCCGTGTTGATTTTCCGCCGTGAGGTCATTGACTCCTGAGAACAAGCCCTTTCCTTCCTGAAGCCTCCATGGAGGTTAGTTCAGCAAATATTTGTTGATTTGAATAATTGGTTAATTCAACAAACATTTACCGGGCAGCCACCATGTGAAATGAACTTACCTAGACCCTGGCTCTTTCCCTATGATTCTCTTAGTGGCTGCCAGCAAACTCCAAGTAACTTAGATTTGAAAATCTTAAGCCTTACTCATGAGGCAATTATTTCTGTAAGCTAATCATTTGAGAATTTTTATTTGGCATAAAGGAAGAGTGGAGGAGAAAGAAAGGGAGAAGACATGGAAACTGTTATGTGATTTTAAAAATTCTGGATATTTGGATGTTTCTCCCTTATTTGATACTCTCCCTATGTTGTAATTTACTACTAACGTCAGCTACTCCTACTGTGACGTAAATCACTATAAATGTTGTCATTTCACGGATGCGAATGATCTCCATGGAGTCAGGACTTGGACACCTCCCTTGGCCCTCTAACAAGTCATGAACCCTTGCCTGAAGAAGTCCAATGAACTACGTGATGGCAATCAGACCGCGTCAGCATGGGCAGTGACACCACGCCCTTACCGACAAGCTGGTGGAAGGACAGGACCTGGCAATTTAAGTTAGATAGCATGGGGTGGTGGTGGCACATACTTTTAATCCAAGCACTCAGGAGGCACAGGCAGACAGAGCTCTGTGAGTTCAAGGCCAGCCTGTTCTTCAGGGAGAGTTCTAGGACAGCTGAGAAACCCTGTCTCAAAAAACCAAGAGAGAGAGAGAGAGAGAGAGAGAGAGAGAGAGAGAGAGAGAGAGAGAGAGAGAGAGGTTAGATGGTGCTTTTCTGAGAGTCATTATGAAAATAGAACATCGGTAAGCTATTTAAGAGTACATAGAGTTACTGATTATGATTACAAATTTCATGTTGCCACTTAGTCCTCCTCAATTCACTTGACAAGTTTTTTAAAATTTATTTTAGAATTATTTATTTTATGTGTATGATGTTTTTGCCTGCACCTTTGTAGACTTTACCAGGTAGGGGAAGTTTTTTCCTCCTGAGTTGCTGAGAGACATTTTTTAAATTAGGAATAAATATTATAGTTTGTGAGATGACTTTTCTGCATCTGTTAAGAAGATGATACCTATTTGTTTTAGCCACTGTATTGCCAATCCTCTATTAGTCTAATACTATGATGAATTGTACCTATATTATGTTCTTTTAAATTAGATGTATTTATTTTATCTTATATGTATGAGTGTTTTGCTTGTGTGCCTATATTTGTTTCATGTATGTCTGATACCTTCAGAGTCAGAAGAAGACATTGGATCCTTCCACTGGGAACTAGAATTATGGATGATTGTGACCTGGGACCTGAGCTTATATCTTCAGCAAGAATAAGGACTCCTGCTTAACTGCTGAGTCACATCTCCAGATCATATAGTTTATTGTTAAACCAACCTGTACTAGTGGCATAAGAAAAAGGTTTTCAATTGAAGTTTATCAAATTGGATTTGAATTTAATATTCCTTACTGCTCAGTGGTAGTTGCTAAAAACAAACAAACAAACAAACAAAAAAAACAAAAAAACCCCACACATTGTTTTTAAAGGTATTTTTTTTAGAAGTAATCAAATTTGTAATGAAATGCTTTAAAAATATACAATTTGAAACAAGAATTAGCTTGTGAGGGTTGAAGGCAACGTGCATGTGACCTTTTTAGTAACAAGAACATATTGAAATGTCTATTTTTTAAGTGGTAAGAACGCTGATATAATAATTGCTTCACTGAGGGCAAGTATTTTGTAATTCTGGCTGTTTATATATTTTCTCCCCTCTTTTGTGAGAACACTGGAAATATCATATGGAACAAATCCCTTGGAAAAGCGTCTCCCCAGAGAACGTTGGGAGCCCATGGTATCCACATGGGGTGGTGAATCTAAAATGTTGGATGGTAACATTGCATAACAATACAGTTCTCAAAGAGATGTGCAGGATTAGAATTTAGTTTAAACTCTGGGCAGGAAATGACTGTTGTCACCAAAGGCCAATTACAAGATTCCCCCAGGCTTCAGCAAGCAGTAAGCAGCTGAGTAGACTGATCAGGGTGCCAAATAAGAAAGCAGATAATTGCCTCTTACTGTACCAGGACAGAGCCAGCCGTCGGTTGTTTCATTAACCAGTGAAATGGGTTAAGCAGATCGGAAGAAATTCAAACCTCCAGATGAAAAGAAAGGGTCAAGAGATAGTGTGCAAGGCTGTTAATAACACATAAGCAAAGGCTTAGAGGATTTGCAAGACAGTGGCCAATATTAAAGCATTTTGAAATAAGGGTACAAACAGCTGAGTTTCTTAGACTCATTACTTATTTTCCGTTCGGTTTTCTTGTTGACCTACTGAATTTTATTAGTAGATAGATGTCTTAGGGTCACTATTGCTGTGATAAAATACCATGACCAAAGCATCTTGGGGAGGAAAGGGTTTATTTCACTCACAGTTCCATGTAACATAACAACTCATTATCAAAAGCAGGATGGATGGGAACTCAAGCAGAGTAGAAACCTGGAGGCAGGTGCTGATGCTGAGGACATGAAGGAGTGCTGCTTGCTGGCTTGACTCTCATGGCTTGCTCAGCAGGCTTTCTTATAGAACCCAGGACCACCAGTCCAGTAACAGCACTACCCATAATGGCTGGGGCTCCCCCATTGATCACTAATTATGCAAATGCCTTACAGCCAGATTTTCTGGAGATTATTTTCTCAATTGAGGCCCCCTCCTCTCTGATGACTCCAGCTTGTGTAAAGCTGACATAAAACTAGCCAGTATAAATGACCCCTTGTCCACATGATACACAAACATCATTTTTCAATAATAATCTCCCTTTCTCATTTATCCCCAAGATGTAAAGTTAATAGAAACATCACCCTATATAAACACATATAACTTTAAAAGTCTCACAGTCCTTACAAAATAAAAAAATAATAAAAGTTCAGTCTCTTTAAAATAATCAATCTCTTTTTTAAAAAATCTAATTAAAAAAAATTTTAAAGACTTTTAGCTGTGGATGACTATAAAAAATAAAAAAAAAATAAGTTAAATGTTTTCTTCAAGAGGATAGAACTAGGGTACAGTCACAATGAAGAAAAAAAACAAACTCCAACTGTAAATAGCTCAGTATCCAATGTCTGAGGTCCACTTGCAGTATTATGGGTTCTTCGAAAGGGCTTGAGTCACTTTTCTGCAGCACACACAGTTTGTCTGGTAGGCTCCAGCTGGCTCTACCCCACTGCCTCTGCTGTTCTTGGTGGCGTTGTGTCTCTTCCCAGCAATAGAAACCCTAACCGAGACAGCAGATAGAAATAAGACGGCCAGCACATTGCTGAGTCACACGTATTAGCAGAAAATGGCACTCTTTGCATGGGTCACTTTTTCTCACTGCTGTGACAAATACCTGAGAAAAGTAGCTTAAGGAAGGGTTCACTGTTTGTGGGTGCAGGCTGTCATGGTAGGCAAGGCATAACAGCAGGCATACATGGCACTGGGTTCCACAGTGAAGAAGAGAAATCAATGCTCTGTGATTTGTCCTCTTTAGTCCAAGATCCCAGTGCATGGGATTGGTGCCACCTACATCAGGATGGGTCCTTCCCTACTCAGTGAAACCTCAGTGAAGGGACTGGAGATATGGCTCATCAGTTAAGAACACTGGTGGCCCTTCCAGAAGCCCTAGGGTCACTTCCTAGCACTAACATGGTGGGTCACAAGAGCCTGTAATTCCAGTTCCTGAGGATCCCACACCCTCCTCTGGCCTCTCTAGGCACTGGATAAATGTGGTGCACACACTCAGCTCACCCTTAAGTCTTTGCAGACATAAAATTGACCATGAAGGGCCGGGTATAGTGGCATATACCTTTAATCCCAGCACTCAGGAGGCAGAGGCAAGCAGATCGCTGTGGGTTCGAGGCCAGCCTTGTCTACAAAGTGAGTCCAGGACAGACAAGGCTAACACAGAGAAACTCTGACTCGAACAAAACAGAACAAACCAAACTAAAACAAACAAAACAAAAACAATTGACCATGAAGATCAACTGCCACACTCATCATAACCCTTAAAGGTTCTAAGAAAGGATGCATTCAGCAGATGCATGTGCCATACTGAAGGTGTAATAGGTTTGCATGCGGACAGAGGAGCAGCTGGAGGAATCTCTAAGGTTAAATGAAGAGAGAAGTAAACACAGGTGAAGAAAAGCTGAATGAGACCAATAAACTCACTTGTGGGTGCGGACAGAAGACCGGCTTTCAACAGTAGGAATATATCAGTTGTGAGTAGATATTGCTGGTGCCTTTCACTCACACTGCATGTTGCAGGAATGGAACATTGAAGTTTCCTTTCTATATAGTTGAAGCTGATTTCAAGTCCTTCCTTTATGTGGTGGTGACAAAGGTAATGTTCTGATTCACAGATCACTCAGGGCTTAATAAAGGTTATCATGCCTATATATATATATGTGTGTGTGTGTGTGTGTGTGTGTGTGTGTGTGTGTGTGTGTGTGTGTGTATACATATATACACACACATATATATATATTCCCCTCAGCATTTCCCTCCCTTCTGCCAAGGAGGTGACACAAGTTTCACAGTGAAGGTAATTTAACTAACATTTAGGTCAGGACAAGATGACACTGGCTCTTGGATTATCTTGAGTTCTTCTCTGGCAGTTTGTAAATCTATCTCTTCAGGCCCCAGGGCTTATGGACTGATACATACCAAGAAATGGCCACAGTCCTCCCGAACCCCCTGATTATTCACCCATTTAAGCGACTCAATTAGGGTTATTACTGATGTGATGAAACACCATGACTGAAAGCTGCCTGGGAAGGAAAGGGTCTACTCAGCTTACACTTCCACACCATAGTCCATCCCTGAAGGAAGCTGGATGCAGGAGCTGATGTGGACGGCCATGAAGATGCAGAGGCCGCGGAGGACTAATGCTTAGTGGCTTGCTCAGCCTTCTTTCTTATAGAGCCCAGGACCACCAGCCCAGAGATGGCACCACCTACAATGGGCTGGGCCCTCCCCCATCAATCACTAATTAAGAACTTGTCCTAAGTCTTGCCCATAGCCCAATCTTTTTCTTTTATTTTTTATTGTTTATATTTTTAATTATTAATTTTTTATTAATTCATTCATATTACATCTCAATTGTTATCCCATCCCTTGTATCCTCCCATTCCTCTCTCCCTCCCACTTTCACCCTATTCCCCTCCCCTATGACTGTGACTGAGGGGGACCTCTTCCCCCTGTATATGCTCATAGGGTATCAAGTCTCTTTTTGGTAGCCTGCTATCCTTCCTCTGAGTGCCACCAGACCTCCCCATCAAGGAGATGTGGTCAAAACCATAGCCCAATCTTATGGAGGATTGGGGCTCCCCCTTGATAGATGAATATAGCCTTTGTCAAGTTAGCATGGAATTTGCCAGCTGGCTACTCTGGGACTCCCCCTCTCCAGGTTTAGACGTCTGAATCTTTAGTGTCCTCCGGCTGTGTTTTCATCCACATCCTTTTAGGATTTATAGAAATGTCCTGCCATTCTCCTTGGTGAGGAGCTTTCTTTGGGCCTGCTTTCTGGATGCCTCTCTTAAAGACTGCTGGCCAGGATGGATGCAGATTTCCTCCAAATCTTACAATATCCTGAAGTAAATCTGGAGAGACAAGGCTTTGCCCATTTTGGCTTTCCAGGTATTTTCTGCACCTGGACTCTTCTAAAGGGGAAGTAAGGCAAGACCCAGAGCCCTCATACATGTTTTTGCTTTCTTCTCCCTCTTGATGTTGTTTTTTTCCTTTATCTTCCTGTGTGGCTAAGCTAAATGAGCTTTTCATTTTTCTCCCTCCCAGAAGAAGTGCATATAAACTCTGGCTTCTTCCCTTACATCCTGGCTCTTAGTAATTAAATCCATGCTGTAGGAATTCAGAAGGCACCGCCTTTCTCAGGTGTCTCATCTCAACGGTTGATGCTCGAGGCTCCCTGGCTACAGTTTATGTCTGGCTTCTTCTTTGTATGAGTGAACGTATCAGAACTGCTGGAGCGGTAGGAGGAAAAATAATGGGAAAAGAAAACCAAGAGGAAGGAACTTCAGTTGGTAATTCAAATATCCATCATGCTAATTGTTTTGTTGTTGTCTGTTTTTCTGTTTTTGTTTTAGATTGGTGATATTTTGTCAGGTGAAGAAACACTTTCACAGAGCCTGAAAGTTTTTAGCACAGTTATTGTGGTCAATTACTTCAAATTTCTTTAACTCAAAGCAATGATTTTGAAAGTCGGACTTGTCAGCTAAACTGAAATGTACTCATTTTTCTCAGTTCTTCAGAAAAAGGAAATACATATATCCATCTAAATTTTTTTCCTATACATTTTCCTAATATCCTTTATGTTCAAAATTTCTAATACCAAACTGAATAAACAAATGCTTATGAATTGAACTTTGAAGTTTAGAAGCAGCTCTCTAATTAAGTAGGTAATTCATCAACACATTAGTGTTATTATTGTATTCTACTTATGGCTATAAAATCATCAGTATATTTTTCTACGTCTTTCGCAGTCTATAAAGATTATGGTATCTAAAAATCTCAGACAGCAGAAAACTAGGATTCCAATTCTGCTATTCATGTTCAAGAATATCTCTGCATGGCTGTGATAGCCTGTGGATGCCGCTGAATCCAAATGCTGATATAGTGGCCCTCAGCAAGTTACATGCATCAAATTCTGATGTTTCTTCACTGCTTTGAAGAGCCTTATTCACTGGTTTTGTTTGTAAAACATCCTCCCTGCCAAAGAATGAAAGGAAGAGTTCTCCTGCAGAGCCAATATTTGGAATGACTCATTAGCTCCCCAAGAAACCCTCCTACAACTCAAGAATAACACTGATAAGAGCTTGTCAGAAATCTCAAAGTGGTATGCTGACAAAAATTCATATTTATACATGGTTCTCAGTTTTTAGCATCTTCAACTAAGTTAAAAGAAGTGTGGGGTTTGGGTAAGACATAATTATATATTAAAAACTTATTTTAGTTATTCCATTTCTTAAATACTAAAGACATTTTGTGTTTGTAAATAAGAGTTGAGGTGATGTGAAATACTTTTTTTAAAATTTTTTATTATTAATTTATTCTTGTTACATCTCAGTGGTTATCCCATCCCTTGTGTCCTCCCATTCTTCCCTCCCTCCCCTTTTCCCCTTATTCCTCTCCCCTATGACTATTCCTGAAGGGGATTACCTCCCCCTGTATATGCTCACAGGGTATCAAGTCTCTTCTTGGCAACCTGCTGTCCTTCCACTGAGTGCCACCAGGTCTCCCCCTCCAGGGGACATGGTCAAATGTGAGGCACCAGAGTACGTGAGAAAGTCATATCCCACTCTCCACTCAAGTGTGGAGACTGTTCTGACCATTGACTAGATCTGGGTAGGGGTTTAAAGTTTACCACCTCTGTTGTCCTTGGCTGGTGTGAAATACTTTTTAATAGAACACTGGTGACAAAACACAATGCAATGTCCCCTCAAACCAGGTTGGATTTTGTAGAATGCTTTTATTAGTTGTAAAAATCATAAGTGACAAGAATAGTAGCATAAAAGCTGAGGACAGCCCTTTTCTTTTTTTTTTTTTTTCTCAGCTATGGTTATGTGCTATAAATATGCCAATAAAACTTGTTGAGTCTGTGACGTGTTTGCTTGTTTTATTGATTTCAGGGCTGACCACCTTGTATTGGATGACCAATTAGGGGGTTCATTCCTAAGAAATAGTAATTCTCCCTCTTTCATCAGTTACTAGATGCCTGCAGTTCTTTTTATAGAGGTGGAACTCCATGAGGTTTCTCTTTGATGCATTAGCATGTCTGTTAGTATCATCATGGTTTAGGTCTTACATAGGCAGCCATATTACTGAGGTATCATGAGGATGGCTTCCACATCATTTCTAGAAGATGCAACCTCAATGGACTCCCTGATCCTCTGGCTCTTAAGATCCCTCCTCCCTTTTTTACTGTTCCCTGAGCCTTGGGTGCAGGGGTTGTGTGGTCAATGGAGTCACTGGGGCTGAGCCCTCCATGATCAGTTGATCTCTGAATTATGACCAGTTGTGGTTTTCTGTAATGGTCTCCATTTGCTGTAAAGACAGGTTTATTTGATGAGACATCAGAGCTACAGCTATCTGTAGGTATAAAGATAAACACTTAAAATGCAGTTAGGAATTATGCTGGTCTATTAAAGTGATAGTGGTAGGTTCTTCTCAAAGACGCATGACCTCATCAGGTCTAGATAGTTGGTAAGTTTCCAGTATCAGGCATGATTAGTCCCTCCTGTTGAGCAGGCCTTAGCTACTGGCTACCATCAAGATGTAAATAAGCCCTATTTATATATACACTATCGTACCTTTAGGGACATACGACCACTGCTGTGGTTCCTAAGTATCACAGCTAGATAGGACTATTGATCTATTTCTTCCCTTGGCAGCTTGCAAGCTTGCATTGCACCTTCTGGTACTATAAAAGCTAGATCACAGGAAGAAGGAAGTTTTCAGGTTACATCTTGCTCAAATTTCCAAGTCCTTTTCAGAAATGTGCTATGTCTTCAGCGATAGAGATTAATCTCCAACCTCCATTAGGCAATCAAGGACAACAGCAATCGCCTATATTATTTTGGGAGCCACTTAGACTAAGCTGAGCAGCAACTCAAATGGAGGTTTCTCATGTCTATAACAGGGATTTCTTTTTGTTAGTCTATGGCTTTTATAAGGAGCATTGTCAGCCCAAGTACTGTAATTTCATCAAGACACACACACACACACACACACACACACACACACACACACACCTTATATGTGTTATGTATAATTTAACCATAAAATAATATGATTCCTTGAGGCTTTATAAAACATCTCCTATGTTGCTTCCCAACTAAAGCACTCCTCCGCATGTGCCCCATTTCTCCTTTCTTATCACACGTGTGCTGCTATTCCCCACTCAAGTCCCAACCACTTTTTTTTTAACCTTTCCTTATTTCTGAGGCTACTCCAGGTTAAACACTCTTATCTCAAGGTAGTTATGAACCACAGATGAGGAAGAACGGGTGGCATTTGTCTTCATGGGTCTGGATTAACCTTTTCAAGTTCCCTCTATTTGCCTGAAATTTTCATGAATTGATTTTTCTTTATAGATGAATAGTATTCCATGTTGTAATGGGTTTAATTACCCATTCACCTGTGGAAGACATTTAAAATGTCTCCATTTCCTAGCTATTGTGAGTAGAGTAGCAATAAACATGGTGCATGCCAAGGAGTAATAGAGCTGGGACATGTGGTAGATATATTTTTAGTTTTTTGAGAGTTATCCACAGTGATTTACACAGAGTGGCTGGAACAGTTTGCAATCCTACCAACAGTGAATGAGGGTTCCCTTTCTTCATATCTTTTCCAGCATTTGCTGTCAGTTATTTTGTTGATCTTAGCTGTTCTGTCTGGGGTGAGATGACAATTCAAAGTTGGTAGCAGTGGCAGTGGTTAACCGTGATAGATAAGAGGTGGTAGGACAGTGACTGAATGAAGCCATTGATTTTATCGTCATCACGGGGTAAGGGAAAAGAAAAGAAAATATGCTTTTGGAATGTGAGAGGCTGGCATTGTTAGATTGGGAAATCCTCTTAAACTCGGTGCAAGTTTGACTTTTTAATCAGACCCTTTGGCAGACTGCAGCTTTCTCAGCATCATGAGCAGCACGTGCCCTGCACATTTTGTCTTATTGGACCTCCCTGCAGCTGAATCAAGAGCCATGAAGCCAGTCAGACTAGTGTGTGCTAGCTTGCATGCTTGTTTCCAGCAAGGAATCTCTGTGAACATGGAGGTACAGGGAGAGGAGATCTGAGTAATATAGTCGCGTGAGCACCTTTGTCCTCGTAAGTTTAGAAACAGTGAAATATTCAGGCTTTTCATAAGCTATATTTATAATAAACATCTCAATCAGATTGGGATGAATATAAGGACCTAAGCCCACTAAATAGTTATACTAGTCAGCTGTCATAACAAAACCCCACAGACTGAGTGTTGGAGTCTGTATGTTCAAGATAAAGGTCTGTTAGAATGTAGCTATTTCTCAGGGCTTTCTTTGTGGGGTTACCGACATGTACTTTCTCTTTGTGAAATGAGAGAGGGAGAAAGAAGGGAGGGAGGGAGAGAGAGAGTGGGAACTTTTGTTCCTTTCTTAGCATAGGGTAGTAGTTATATTTGATTAGGGAATCAGCTTTGTGATTTTATTTAACCTTTATTACTTTCTAGTAGGCCATGCCTTCAGATATAGTCATATTTGGAGTTGGGGGTTTTGACTTCAATATAGGGTTTCATGGGGGAGGGGGAGACACGAACATTCACTCCACAGTAGTGTTTGAAGCTAACAGAATTTAATGCAAAGGGCTTACAAACTTAGCAGAAAAGGAAGAAGAAAAGTAGGAAGAAAGGAAAAAGCAGGTTTACTAAGTGGCATCATAGATGTCCGTGTCCTTGTGGTGGCTAAGAGTGTCACTCCCACTGAAGTGAATACTGTGCAATGACTGTTTTCAAAGGACACAAGTGACTTCGCACTGCGAGCCCGTTCGGAGACACCAAGCCAGAAATATTTTTATTAGCTTTTCGTCACCAGCATCCAGTGTTGTTCCAATTCCCTGACATTTGAGCAAAATGAGGCCACTCACCCAAAACTGGCATCAGTCTGTACATCTGTCATTCATCCTTCAGGGCGCATGAACTTTCCAGAAAACTGCAGGGATTTGCCCAGTGAGAGAATTATCTTTCCTCCACCTTTTGGTTGCACAGCACTGTGAATGTACATGATACCAATGGACTGGACCCTTAAAATGGGGGAAAAAAAGCAAATTTTATGCTATTTTTAAATTATAAATTAAATAAATAAAATCAGCACAAACGCACAACCAACTGTGGAGGGCCATGCCCATAATCTATGGCATTCATAGTTGGGGTTTGCTGGGGCTCCACAGAGTAATATCCGTCTTCTCAGACACCTTGAGAGTATATGAGTCTGTTCAGGTCAAAAGTCTATAGTGCTAGGTTGGTATTCACTACAACCTAAGCACTCTGAAGAGCCTTTTATTGCTCTGGGCCCCACAGGGGGCTGATAACTCCACTGAATAGGTTAGTAATATATTACCTTGGAGAGTGGTAAGAGCACAGTGGGAAACAACTTGCCCTTCTGGTGAAAAAAACTTTTCCCACACATTCCAGACTACTGAAGACCCCTAGAAAATTCACTGTGATGCCAGGAGCCCAGATGACTCTGGAATTTAGCCTTCATTCTGTGGTGCATGTGTGCTTACTTGGGCCTCTCCTACTTCCTGCTTACTAGATACAGTGAAAAAAATATTATTGCTGAGATCCTTGACATAGTCTACTAACCAAGGTCCTGTGGGTAAGCTGTGACAGAGAGAGGCAGACAATTATATTTCTGGATGGAAATAAACTGCTTTTGATGATCTTTCCCTAATTCAAGGAACAAACTCAAGTCACTCTGGAAGAACTACATCTGGCAGATGTTCATAAGAATTTGAAATGACCCTCAATGGGTTTGATAGAGAACCACAGACACAAGCATGTAGAGATAAGCAAACACAAGCTGCAGAAGGGAGTTGGTTGATAATTGATAGAAATCTTTGCTGGGTCCAGTGACTGACCTGACCAAGTTTGTAAGAGACAGCAGTATGAGCCCAGATGAGCCTGGGCCATACAAAACAGAATAAGGAGATGGTCCAGACAACACACCACTTAAAGGTTTTAAGCTGCAGAGTTATAATGATGAGACTCACATTTTATGAAGATTAATTTGGCAGCAGATAGCGGCATCCCAGCCAGGAAGAAATAATAAGGCTCTGAAGTTGAGTAACAACAACAGTGAAAAAAAAAGAAAAAGATGCAATGAAGAAGAGTCTTGATGTGGATCCAGTAAGGGACAAAGCCAAGAACATCTCCAAGCCCACTGGGCTTTAAAAATAAACAAGAGTCACAAGACAGTCAGGGGGTGACTTGGTATTAGGTGAATGGATTAGCTAGGTTTTCACATTGCTTTAACGGAAGACATGCCATAAACACGCAAAAGGAGAGAAATACCTTGGAACGTGGCTTTGGAGGTGTGCACACACAGTTGTTTAGCTCCATGTGTGAGAAGTATGTGGAGCAGAAGCTGTTCACCTCAAGGTTGGCAGGAAGCAGAGTGACAGGAAGAGACTCAGGGCCACGTCTAACCCTCAGAGGCATGCTCCCCAGTGAATCGCTTCTTCCAGCTAGGCCCCCGTCTCCTGGGGTTTCCACCATCTCCCCCAGATAGTCAACACAGAAAGCTGGGGAAAATATTTACTAATCAAATTTATAACATAGAGCTAATATATTAATAAGATATAAATAAAAAATGAAATATATTAAATAATATGTAACATATAAAAACAATAGCTAATGATACTAGACCTTGAAGGCAGGGATTGTGGTTGTTCTCATATATACTATAGTCCTAGGACTTGGAGTAAAATGATCCCTTAATAATGGCATTTTTTGCAAAATGTGTTATGCATTTGAGCTTGTGGAATTTACATGATTACCCTAAAGGAGGTATAATTAAGCCATATTTTCATACTAACTACTTTTTACATTTGACCAACCTTATGCATATATAAAATAGAGAATATTATAATAAGTATACACCACCCACACATACCCATCTGCTCAGCATGATAAAGAGATCTTTGTAATATCTGTCTTACACTGCTTTGGCTTTGGCACTCAAAACTACTATAAACTGAGTGGCCTATAAACAACAGAAATCTGTTTCTCACCAATCTAGAGGCTGGAAAGTTCAAAATAAAGGTATCGGGCCACTTGTGCCTGGTGAAGACCCACTTCCTGGTTCACAGATGGCTGTCTGCCCACTGTAACTTCCTTAATGGGAGAGATGAGGGGTTTCCTAATGGAGCCTGCTCCTATTCGTGACAGTGGCTAGTCAGTCCTAAAGGTTCTGCCTCCTCAAATTCCCACTTCTAATATCACTGCCTCGGGGCTTCAAGTCTTGACTTTGAAGGAGCACAGCTATTCACTCCATTGCATCATCATCATACACTTTTTATAGACAAGAGGCCTGAAACTGGGAGTGGCAAAATAACCTAATCAAGGTTACAGAGCTAATATAGGTAAGAGTTGTGATTTGAATAAAAGCCGGTGTCCTTTAAGCGCCCAAGTACTTAGCCACATCTGGTTTGCGACAAGTGGATTATTAGAGAGAGAGAGAGAGAGAGAGAGAGAGAGAGGGAGAGGGAGAGAGAGGAAGAAGAAGAAGAAGAAGAAGAAGAAGAAGAAGAAGAAGAAGAAGAAGAAGAAGAAGAGAAGAGAGAAGAGAGACCAGAGAGCGATCTCAGGTGTTGTTCCCAAGGAGCCATGCATACTAGTTTTTTGAAATGTGGTCTGTGGCTTACTGCACCAGACCAGGATAGCTGATCAGTGGGCCCCGAGCACCCACTTGTCTCTGCTTTTCCAGTGCTGAGATAGCAAGCATTTCTTTCATCATACTTTTATATAAGCTCTATCCAAACTCAGGCCCTCCTGTAATGTGGCAAGCACTTTACCAACTGAGCTATGCTCCAGCCTGCAAAGGACATCCAAGGGGCTCGCAATGAGGAGGCAAATAGAACTGTATATTGAAGGAGAGAATTCAGGGCTGGAAATACCAAGAGGGAAATGGCATGTATTAAAGTAGTGATTGAAGGGATGGAAGTGAAAATGAATAAGTGATCCAAGTTGTCTGAGGACACAGATTTGGCTTAAGCCCTGCGTCTTCCTGGAGAGAGAACAGAGAGAGAGAGAGAGAGAGAGAGAGAGAGAGAGAGAGAGAGAGAGAGAGAATTTAAAAATAAATCCTGCCTCCTCACAGAGTTAAGTGCTCTTTTTGGCTGCCCTGATGTTTCCCTTCTGGTTTCTGGAAAAAGGACAGAGCTGTCTACAGTCCACTGCGTGTTTTTTCTCTATATCTTTGGTACAGGACAAGCCAAAGAAGACATGATAGTCCACACTATCAACTTTATTTTAACCATGAGGGTGGGAATGTCATTTTTTTCCCGACAAGACAAAACCCCCAAATGTATCTCTGACCTTCTCCTATTGGTGCCTAATAACATTTTCTATCTGGACCTGTTTGGAGACATGTGCAATCTTCTACATGTTGCATGGGCTATTAGGGTCTAATAGTGCTGTGTAGTGGATGTACACATGTTTTTATTTTGATCCCAAGTGTGGGCTTGGTTTTTTTCAGCTGAAACACATCTTAGTACAGACTCTATGAGAATATATATATATATATATATATATACACACACACATACATACATACGTACATATTATTGTTTGGCTGTTCATCATTCCACTTTGAGACTCTCCTAGAGAGAACTGCTCCAGAGAATGCTTTGCTTTGGGGCTCCGGGTTCAGTCTGCTGTTCCACGTTCTAGCAGCAACTTTGGTTGAATCACTGGTCTGTTGAAATCCTGCCGGCTACGCCAGGGTAATCGGTCCCATGAACTGAGTCCAAAAAGGTCTACTCTTCCTGTTCCCATTAACCTCTTTTCTCTCCAATCTACGGTAGGTGGGTCGGAAGGGAGGTGTAAGCATTAAAGAACCTCAAATAAAGTAGGTTTGTAAAGGGTCAGAGCCTACAGTGTTGACTTGGGTTTTATTGAATGTTCTACCATTAGTCACACTAGTCCCCAAGGAAACACTTTTTGGTATCACTGGCAGATCAGAAATTTGAGTTGTCCTGGGAGAAATCTAACTATTCCAGAAAGACTTATAAGTGTTTGGCGTGTTTCCAAATCTCTTCAGGCCACTGAAGTTCACAGGGCATTGGGAAAAGTCCCCAGTTTATATCATTTGTATATAAAAATCCTTCCAGCAACATCAAACTTTAAGAACTAAGTATCCAATTCTAATTATATCCACTGAGTTTTTTGTAAGTAATAGCAAAAAGGGTTGAAGTACAAATTATTTTTTTGTGGGGGGGGGGGGTTCCTTAGGCATTTTCATATGCTTTGAGAGCATCTTAGTGGATTTACTGACACTTGCATGGTGTTAACAATATCACATTTCTAACTTAGTATTCTCATCTGCGTAATCTATCAATCTTTTAGCATCTGCTGTGATACTCTGAGTATGAATTGTTTAAATAATGACAGTGTCTCTTCAGTAGATGATTATTCATCTTTATCCCCTGTGCAGGATGAACTTTAGGCATTTCATGAATAGAGACATACTGAAATTAGGCAATTCAATAATATACATTGTTCCTTCACCTTGCTACTTTAAGCTTCCTTCTACCGAACAAAACCAGAAACTTTTGGTCTCTTCTGTTCTACTTGTTGGTGAGTACTGAAAGCTGTGAGCCTGAGGGACATACAGCAGTATTGTAAGTAGTGGAACGGTCCTGTGGTTACTGATGTTTTGTTTTTTAAGTCTTTAGCTCCTCTCGGAAGCTTAAAGGTACCTCATAATGGAGGCTTTGTGTCTCTAGCTTCTGTTTAGTTAGAGCTAGGTAACGAGGGCCAATGTGTACTTAGCACAGGGTAAAAAGGGCTTTCACATCCCTACTAAAGAGAGTTCCAACAGTGAAGTCGCTTGGAGATGTGAGATGTCTTGACTTGACAGCAAACT
This sequence comes from Acomys russatus, assembly GCF_903995435.1. Lineage (NCBI taxonomy): Eukaryota > Metazoa > Chordata > Mammalia > Rodentia > Muridae > Acomys > Acomys russatus. The sequence goes on along the minus strand of NC_067163.1, from coordinate 30,013,849 downwards.
TATTAAGGCACAAACAGTGTTGGTATTAATCTCATTTTCATTCCAAATACTCTGCTAGCTGAGCGTGTGCCAGAATACAGCCAGAACCCAGCCAGAACCCACTAGCATCAAGGTGCTTGTGCAGTCATTTTTTCCACCTAGCACCACGCTGAAACGCCACCTATCCTGGGATGCTCTGGAATATGCAGCCAATGAGGGTGTAAAGCTGCCTTTACTCATTCGCATCTCTCCAAGAAGCCACACCCAATGTAAGGCCCTCTTTGTGCCTAAGGAAACAGCAGTGTCATAGTATTAACATATTATGCTGGCTGCCCCTCTTTGGTTTTGTTTGTTTTGTTTTTTTGTTTGGGATGTCTCTCTCTTGCTGGTTCCAAGCTTGTGCCTCAGACTCCTGAGTGACTGGGATTACAGACAAGCGCCACCAAGACCGGCTTGAGAATGCCCATCTTGAAATACACATAGCGGCTTGGGCAGAGAGATCCCCCTGGGCCTGGGAGGCGAGGCGGGAGGGAAAGCAAAGTCCAAGGGTGAGACCCGCAGGTAGGAGCAGGCGCAGAGCCACGCTCTGAGGTCCGCGCAGGCGCCCAAGGGCGCGCGCATCCCGGCGCACCTGGAGGCGGAGTCAAGCCTGTGGCCCGCCCACGCCCGCTCCCGCCGAAGCCCCCTCCCCGCCCTTCCCATTGCGCCGCACGCGCGCGCAGGTGCGTGAGGCCGCGCCTGCGGGGGACCCTGCAGACGCGGGCCCGCCATGGAGCATATCCGCACGCCCAAGGTTGGTGGCTCGGGCGAGGAGGGAGGGATGCTAAGCGCACCGGGTTGCCCTGGCCGGAGCTGGACCGCCCTGGCTAGAGCTGGACCGCGAGCAAGGGAGGAGCTAGCGGCGTCCTAGCATCTCCCAGAGCCCTGCGAGGCCGGTCTTTCTCTTGCTGGCTCACAGGCCTAGCTGGAGCTAACCTCTTGTCCTTGGGGGGTGCGCAGTGGATGCCGGGATGGGCAGGAGGGAATGAGCCCCAATTGTCTGTTGAGTATCAGGGTGCTGATAAACGGTTTTTCTACTTGCCTAGTTCTAGGCTTTTACAGTTTTCATTGAAAAGAGGTGTCGGTAGCTCTAAGCAGTTGAAAGGGAAGCAAGCTCTTGAACAGCAGGTGCAAAGAAAGCGCATTATAAACAGATGGTTTGAATGAACTTGGAAGCTTGTTGAAACTACGGAATCAGACTCACTCGATGCATCCTTTACCGTTCTGTGATGGGAGCTGCTAGGGACCTTCCGCGGAGCCTAGGATCCATACTTGGTATAACTGAATGATGGCGTATTATTCTGTTTCCACTGTTTGGTTCATCAGGAAGAAAGATTCTGCGTACAGATTTGTCTGTGGGTGTGTGTTAAACACAACGGCGTTTGCTACTGAACTGTTTCCCGATTATCCAGTTAAATAAGCCTTGGCCATTGTACCAAACCTTAACACTCTTTCTTGTAATTTAGAGTGAAAATAATGATCGAAGTTCCTATCTGATTTTTGAAAACCCTGGGAGGAGATACTTTTAAAAATCCTGTTGTTTATCTCTTGTTGCCACAGTATTTTCAGAATCTTCTTGTATTTAAAATCTAGGCCCCTGACAGACTTAGGTCAAAATTATATCTGAGTGAACACAACTCACATGGTCCCAGGGATATTATCATATCATGGGAACATAAATGTAGTTACTTTGCTGTTTATCTAGCAAGAGTTTATTCCTACATTCTGAAATGGTTGCCCATACCTCTTAGTAAAAGCCTCTTTAATATGTTAGTGGAAGAATCAGTCTTCTACCTTGCTGGAGAACGTCAGTTTCAATGGTAAATTTAAATTGTATTGATGTTGCACTGTGGAGTTAAATTGTTGCTTTACAACCAGGAAATTGTAAACTTAGAAGACAGTGCCATAAACCACAAGATAGGTGGCCCAAGGCTTTCAGGGCTTAAGTGCTATTAAATAATTTATTTGAGAATGATGTATTTGACCCATGGATGCTTCACTTTGTCTCTTGTCAAGGGCGTTCTTGTACCATTATGAAGAGGCCCTTTATAACAGGTAGTGCCTTACGTTGATGTCCACAGCACGGATGGTGGAATCTTTGCAGTTTCTCTTACTTAGTGTGAACTTGCTAGAGTGAAGTTGTTTTCTGAACCTTACTCTGTTTCACCACAGGGGGAAAAAAAAGCCATATATCTAAACCTGACCAACGAAAAGCATTCTTTAAATTGCTTTTCATCAGCACTGCACAGGCAGTGTAGTTCTTCAAGTTAGATTCCTCTGTCTAGAAATGGAAAGAAATTGGCGGTTGGGATAGAGAAGTCACTGAGTTGTCTTTGTGGTACAGGTCCCCTAGCCTTAGAGGAACAAGTTGTAGCAATAAAGCAAACAAAACTCTGAACTTACACAGAGAAGGCAGATGAGACTCGTTTATCTGTTTCATTCCACAAGCATTTAAGAGTTATTTATAATGCTCATGGTGAAATGCATGGAGTACCATACACGCAGGAAGGAACTCATATCCTGCATGGGGTGCCAGTTGTGAGCATGGCCTTATAGGACTGAGACGTAGGCTTGCAAAGTGGGGAGTTGATGGAGTGTGAGTCACTACATAGTCCTGTGGGTTTCTCTACCCACTGTGTTATGTGTGTATTGCCATGAGAAGATGAGAAAAGCCTTTTTTTTTTTTTTTTTTAAAGCAGAGTTGACTGTTACCGTAGACTGAGTTGATGCTCAGGAGCATTTGAGGCAGCTGTCACACAATTCTTTAAATTTACATAGTAGCTATTGGTTGTGACCTCAAAGAATCTGAAAACCATGATGCTGCTGAAAGAGAACAGTTGCATGAGAAGAAAAATAGCATCCTTTGTCTTAACATTTTTAAGTTCAAAATTAACTTTCACCGTTCAGGGGTGTCCAACCCATAGCCATGGGCCTATGTGCCTACGGGTAGTTGAGAATTTAGCCCAACACAAAAGAGTAAACAGTATGAGATGAAATAACTCATTTGCAAGATACAAGATGACGAAGTCATGGTAGTAGCATCAAAAGGTTGAATATGTTGTGCTCAGGAGATGGCTCAGGGAGTAAAGTGATTGTTGCACAAGTATGGGGGGGGCTGAGTCCTGATCCCCAGCATCCGTGTAAAAGCTGGGTGTGATGGCACACACCTGTAACCCCAGCACTGAGGGGTGGGTGGAGAAAACAAGATTGCCAGTGCTCACCGGCCAGCCAGTCTAGTCAAAACAGCAAGCTCCAGGTTTCGTTAGAGAGACCCTGTATCAAAAATAAGGTGGACAGTGGTAGAACAATGGAAGGGGCCCCCCAGTGTCCAGCTCTAGCCTCTAGGGGTGCATACACCACACACACACACACACACACACACACACACACACACACTCACACACACACTGTAAACAGTGAAGGTTGCATATGCCCGAAGGAAAGATGTACAGGTACTTCTACTCTGTCACCTGTGTGTGGTTGTTAGCTGTCATATTCATGCTTATACTTGATGCTTCTGTTATAGTCTCAGGAAACGGAACGGGGAGTTCTTCCTTGATTTCATAGTTTTACGTCTTGGGTTTTTATATACAAAGTTTGCTTAACCAACCCACTGTTCGTTTGGTGCAGTATTTACCAGGATGTAAATGGATTTGTTTTGAGGCAGATAAGTGAATGCATGTATGATATGTAGGTGCTTCCTTGTTGACAATATGTCACTGATTTGCTCAATGAAAATTGTAATATTTGTCGCAGCCCATGCTCTGGAGGGCAGTTGAAGAAGATACATATGAATACTTAGGTGTGCCTTGTATATATTTCTTTTTCTTATGTGTGTGCACCGTGTGTACACTTTACTAAAGCTTTTAATCGAGGCTCTGCTAAACAGAATGCAGAATATTCCCCCGCAAGGAAGAAAATACTCTTAAGAACAAGCAGCTTTGCAGCTGAGTGGAAGGAGGCCACTCAGTATGACTCGTACTCCTCACAGTGGAGATCGGGGTTTCTGCTTCGCTGTTGGCCTTCTTTTACCACCCAGAAAACTCTCCAGTGAGAAGTTGTGCTTTTGGAAGCTTAGTAATTACTTGATCTCAAGTAATACTTATACCAAAAGGCTTCCAAGTTCCTAGAAACAGCTTGAATTGTTGGTAGGATTTCATTTGGTTGACTGGGGTCTGGCCGAGTAATCTTCAGAATGGCATCTCTTCCACATCTGTAAATTTGAGTTATTAATGGAATATGTGATCATCTCTAATACAGACCTTGAAATGCTTCCTCTTCCTTGTGACTCCCACTCCTTAGTCTGAGCCGTTATTGTAAAGCCTCCTCATGGTCTGTTTTCTTCTTTCCTGGCTAATTCTGTTACGACAGAGTATGGTCACACATTACTTGTTTTAATTTTCTTACAGCGGCCGCCAAATACGCGGCAAAAGCAACTCAAGGTGGGCACAGTTTACTTTGGCTCACAGTTTGAGGGGTTACAGTCCATCATGGAGGGAAGGCCATGATGGTGGAAGACTTGGTCCTTGGTGCTCACTAGAAGGCAGAGAAAGGAGAATGACGTGGCTGAGTTATTTCCCCCTCTTTCCCATTTTTCATCTAGTTTGGGATCCCAATCCTTGGGCTGGTGCTGCCCATACTCATGGTGACATTTTCCTCCTTGGTTAAAACTCTGTGGAAACCTTCACATGGACACACCCCAACTGTTCCTCATTAATAAGTCCTAGGGGTTTTGTTTTGTTCTTAGTCAATCAATTGAAATCAGCCATCCTACTTTGTCAAAGTTTTTGAGTGAATTTTTTTTCTGAACCTAGATACAAAACAAGTATCCCCAGAGATTCTAGGGCTTTGTGCAACTGACCTGTCCTACCTACCCTTACCCCCACCCCCAGTTTTATTTAGTGATCATTTCCTGACCAGGGCACTGGCCTTGGTAAGCTTATCAAGTATGACAGGTCCTTTTGTATCTCAGAACTTGTGCACTGTCATGCCACTGTAGGAAGTATGGGGAAACAACCCACGCTAATCTTTTCTTCACCAGGCTAAATTTCTTACAGTTTCAATGTAAATGTAATCTCAGGCTATTGCCCATGCCCTTCATCTAAATTAAACTTAAACACACACACGTGTGTGTGTGTGTGTGTGTGTGTGTGTGTGTGTGTGTGTGTGTTTTTAAAAGAACCACTTGTTTTTATTTTATGTTCCTCATTATGACTATTGCATTCATTTGAGTGGTATTTGTTGAATGTTAAGCTTCCTTTCTTAACTGGGAGTCTCATGGATGAAGTCACCCCTCATCCGCAACACTTCACGCAATGCTTGGTACCAAGTAGGCATGCATTAAATACATGATAACTGAAGCAATGATAAATGATAAATGATAAATGATAAATGAAGCAATGAAGTTCTTTAGTTCAGAACTTCATTTTTTAGACTAGACGTTAGTAATCCAGGTATCATAAGCATTATACCTATAACTTGATTGTATTGTTGGTCCTCATAGATGCTATATAAATATATATGTAGTGCACAGTGATTACATTTAGTGGAGAGAAGAGGCGCAGACCCCTTTGCTTCTCCCAGATGGTTGGGATTCTTTTGGGCAGTACTAATCTCTATCAACAGCAAACACGTGGCAAGCTGTTTCCTCTGAGCTGCTGTGTTGAAATGTTTCTCTCCGTCTACCTCCAAGCTGCCACACTGTCCCTCTCTGGTCTCTCCCAACTGCTGCTACATGTCACACTTCCTCCAGGCTCTCCTATTTTTCTTCCCCAAAGTCCTAGACCACGCCCCTCCCCTCCCCTTTACCAGCTGCCAAAGACCACACCCTGTATGAGACAGTTATCAGCGGTGGACAAACTAAAGCCCACACTAAAATCCCACACTTGGGATTAAAACAAAAACCCATCTACATAACATAACCGAGTTCATGAAGAAACCAAAACTTCCATTACAGTGAAGTGTTGTGCAAGCTTCATCGTTATTCCGTTCCAGAACATGTTCATCATGTCCGGAGAAATCACTGGTTAGCTTTGGTTCATAATATCTTGAACTTACATGAATCATTTTTCTTGTTGTTTTTGTTGTTTGCTTGTTTTCCATTGAATTTAGCCTTTTGCTTTGGATCCTTACATTCATCTTCTTGTACTCTCAGTTTGGTACCATGTACTATATATTGTGCTTAGTTTTTACCTTGTTCCTCATCCAAGATAAGCTAGGGTGTATGCCTTCTTCGCAGTTGACGCTGTTTGCTTATTTCTTAGGGCCTTGACCTTTGTAACTTCACTAGGTCTTTTAGCCCATCCTCCGTCACTCCTCTAAATAGTTCATCCGAGAAAGAAGGGAAGTACAGCCTCTTGAAATGGTGACTGAGGGAATCTTGATGTTCCCGATGACTGATGGTTTCCTTTTTTAGGCTGAAACAGAGTTCCATTAAGTAACTAATTTTAGAATCTTGCCTAGAATTAATGTCAAGCTGACCAATTTGACTGCATCCTCCTCTTGGGAATAGTAATCTCACTTGCCAGTTCTCTGTTCGACGTTGCGATTTGGGATCTTCTCTCTCTTTGCCATCATCATCGTGTCATTGGCACTGGGGCTTTCTCTTTTATTTAGTGAATTTTCTAGAAATTCTAGAAATACGGCTCCGTGGGTTTTTAAACTTGATTTCTAGATTTGCCCAAGATGTAGTGTTACTGCTTTCTGGCTAATGTTAAATACTTCCACTATGAGCTTGTGTGTATGGATGTTTAATGTATCCCCATGTTTCAGTTTTCTTAAGAATCTCTTTTCTCTAAGAGTAGAATTGCTAAATTATTAGAAACTTTGCTTAGCATGTTAAGGACTTTTCTAAATTGTCTAAAGTGGCTGTACCACGTATACGCCCCACCAACAATGTCTACTACTGCAGGTTTTGTTTCTTCACCAACTTCTACTAGCTATCTTTTTTGTTTTAGTCTCCTGTGTTGGTTAATATGACAGCGTATCAGAGGATGGGCTACTTTTGGCTCACAGTTTCAGAGGGCTTGGTTCGTCATTGCTTGGCCTAGCTTGGTTGGGTTGAACATCATGGCAGTGGGCACATGAGATAGAGGAGGTTCCTCATGGTGGATAGGAAACAGGAGTCTGAGTGGGTGTAATCTTCACACCCATGCCCCCAGTGACCTGCTTCCTTTTAGGACCCACTTCTAAAGTTCCCAGCACCTCCCCACATAGTGCTGCCAGAAGGAGCCCAAGTGTTTAACACATGAATTAAGTGCTGACCTGGTTGGTGTAAAGTGGGTTCTCTTCTGTGTTTTTCCAGTTGTATCCCCTAGTGACCAAAGGTGTTAAGTGTTTTCTCATGCGCTTATTAACCATTTATGTATTTTCTTTGGATAACTCTATTTAAATTCATTGCTTATTTTGAAATTGAATTTTACCATATTTTTTCAGACAATAAGACACACTTTTCCCCCAAAAGTAGGGGGAGGGGGAATTAGGGTGCGCCTTATGGTCCAATCGCTGTTTTAACTGTTTTTCTTGTTTTACTGCTCTAAAAACTGGGTGCGTCTTATGGTCAGTTGCATCTTATAGTCCGAAAAATACGGTAATGTCTTTTCCCAGATTCTTTAAAGAAAAAAATTTTTTGAAGTTACAATGCATGTTAATAGTACCCACTAATGGATATCACTGTGAAGTTTACATGGACATGTGTGTCCTGCTGTGGTCATGTCCTCCTGCCCATGCATCTTCTCCTAGTCTCTCTTTCCTCCCGTCCCCCTCTTATCTTTTTATTTGTTGAGTTGTGAGAGTTCTGGATATACATTTCCAGTCAGATGTCTCAGTTGTCAGTGTTGTCTCCCGTTCTGGAGACTGTTCTTTCATTGTTTTGATAGTGATTTTTGTTTTGCATTTTTGGCTTTGAGACAGTCCTGTGTATCTCAGGCTGGCCTTGAACTTGCCCTGTAGGCAAGATGACCTTAAATATCTGATCTTACCTGCTCCACCTTCTAAATGCTGGGATGATGGGCACATGCCACCATGCCCGGTTTAAGTGATGCTGGCCAGTGGGGATCCAAACCAGGGCTTCTTGCATTGCCAGGAGGTGCAAGCCAAGTCAGTGTAGTGCAGTGTCAGCCTCCCACCCGAGCTGCATCTCCAGCCTTTGTGAGTATCATTTGACACACAAGAGGTTTAATGTTATTGACCCAGGTGTTCATAGTTGGTTTGTTTGTTTGTTTCTTTTTTTGGGGGAGGGGGAGGCAATTATGGTTTTGGTGTGACGTCTGTATTTTTTAAAGTTGTTGTTTCCAAGTATCAAGGTAATGTCAGACAGTTAGTTGGAAAAGCAGAACGAGAACAAAATGATAACCTCACCACCCGGGGAGAGGGTAGGGGAACTACCTCTATGTATAATAATATCATCCTTTTCTTTGTGTTGAGTAGAAATGAAATTTAAAACATAATTGGGTCTACATCCTCTCTGTTTGCATGTTCTTTTTTATTGAATATTCTTCTAAAAATGGCTTTTAATAACCTTGTAGACTATAATTATAGTCTGTGGTTAAACCCTGAGTTATTTAGGGAGACGGTACTCTTGGGAGTTTGCATTTCATGCTTTGGTTCTGCACTATCTGAAGGGTGCTGTGTAGTGAACAGCTTAGTTTTTCTCTCTCTATCTCTATCTCTCTTTCTTCTGAAAGGCATTTCTATCTAAGTGACTTGATTCTTCCCCCACCATTAGAAATACAGTGTTTTCCTTGGAGGCAAAAGCTCCTCAAGTTTGCTGGCAGCCTACTTAATATGACTTGATGCTTTTATAAATTCTGAGCTTGAAAGCTCCCTGACTGTGACACAGATCTTACTCTGTACATTGACTGTGTGGACAGCTCGATATTGGCTCCTGGACACAGTGAGGAGGCAGGCTGAGGAGCCGGTGGTGTGATTGTGAGCTCGTGGTGTGAATGTGAGCCCGTGGTGTGATCGTGAGCCTGTGGTGTGAATGTGAGCTCGTGGTGTGAATGTGAGCTCGTGGTGTGATCGTGAGCTCGTGGTGTGAACGTGAGCTCGTGGTGTGATCGTGAGCCCGTGGTGTGATCGTGAGCCCGTGGTGTGAACGTGAGCTCGTGGTGTGAACATGAGCTCACGGTGTGCAGGGAACAACAACGCCTTGTGTTTCTCATCCAGAAGTCTTGTATCTATAGGAAATCCTGGGAGGTCGCTTGTTACGTTGTAAGCAGTCAAAAGTCTCAGGGACTTAATCATTCTTAGGATAAACATGTAATATCTAATTTATCCCCATTTTGTCACTAATAAATAACCACAGTAAACATCAGTATATTTAAAATCATTGTGCAGAGGTTTTTGTTTTTAAACATTTTCTTCTTGAATTTTGTGTAGCAGATTTTTTTTTTTAAATTAATCCTTGGTGACATGTGATTTATTGATTTGTGCAGATTTTTAAAAATTAAATCTTGGTGGCATGTGATTTGTTGATTTATGTTTCTTTGCTTACTGGTCAGATTTAGCTTATCTTGTGGCTGTTTCTAAGTGCACTAATTCAATAGTCTGATGACAGCCGCCCTGTAGAGCACTGTGGCCTTTGTACTGAGTGCTGTTCTACAGCTGTCCACGTGATACTCACTTAGTGGATTTAAATCAGTCTCACTTTCAGGTGAATGCCATTGTCAGCCCTACTGTAAAACAAAGGAAACTGAGATGAAACAGGGCTTTCAGCTAACAGAGGCAGAATGAGGTTCAGAGTGAGGCAGAATGTGACTCCAAATTTTACATGCTTTACAGGTACACTAATTTTCATTGTAGTTTTGAGAATGAAGTGAAAGGGCAGCTTGGGAGCTGGGTGCTAGGTAGGCCTCCCGCTGCCTGATTGTAGCTCTACCCGGGCACATGGTTAGCAATTTGCATTCGTATGATTAAACATATGGCCACTTTTCCTTTATATTGCAACTTGATTTTACCAAAAGAGCCAGTGCAACATTGTGTTTTCATCTAGATATGCACAGCGTTTCCCTTTGTTCTACACAGCTTCAGAGTAGATACTCTGTGGAATCACACGTGGTCTCTCATGCCTCAGAGGCCAGGTGGGTTCATTTGTTGAGATGAATCCATCCACTTTAAAAAAGTATAACTGTCACAAGTGACATTTTCTTTCGTTTTCAGAAAGGCAAGTCCTCACAGAAGATGTATTAAACGTTCCTCTTTTTTGTTCTTGTTTTTGTTTTTTTGTTTTGTTTTGTTTTTGAGACAGGATTTCTCCGTGTAGCCTTGGCTGTACTGGACTCAGCTTTGTAGACCAGGCTGGCCTTGAACTCACAGAAATCCATCTGCCTCTGCCTCCTGAGTGCTGGGGTTATAGGCATGCACCACCACGCCCGGCATTCCTCAAAAATCCTCCGCACTTAAGGCTGGAGAGATGGCCCAGTGGTGAGTGTTCTCTGCCTCAAGCATGAGGCCCTGAATCCCATCCAAAGCTCCCATGTGAAACGCAGGGGCCGGTTGCAAGTGAGGGTGGGGCGGGATGGGGGTGGGGGTTGGGGGTGGATTGTGAGACAGCAGGATCACCAGTTCCTGGTTCAGTGTTAGACCCTATCTCAAGAGAATAAGGCACAGAGTGATGGAAGAGGGCGTCTGATGTCCTCATATGACACACACACACTCGCACGCACACGCACGCGCGCAGTGCATGCACAGGAATACGTGTTTATTGAAATCCTCCCTTTTAATATGTTTAGCAATACTTGGATGAGGTCTTGCTGTCCTGTGCCAGCCTTTACTATTTACGGCACGTGGTCTGTCATAGAGCTAAATAAATTCTTCATTCTTGAATTGTATTTTTATTCGTTTATATAGTGTAGAGTGCAGCTAGTTGCCAATACCTTTTTAAGTAGCTGGATAAAGACTGTGTGACTATGTTGGCATGTGTGCATGTTGTGGGAGAACTCTGAGAAGACAGATGGCTGGGAGTCAGTTATATTATTCTTCATACATGACAGTAATGTCTTCCAGGTAAAATGACTGTACAGAAACCTAATTTTCAAACAGTTTTAAACCCAAGCATGTCCCAAAATGAAACTTTGTGTATGTTAGCGGTTATTTTCCCCCATTGTCTCTCCCTTTGATACAGACATCGTCTATTCTGCTTTCTGTCTTACAAATTTGCTTTTTCTGGACATCTTCTAGAAATGGCATTATATGTTATTAATTGTGCCTAACTTCTTTCAGTTAGTGTAATGTTTTAGGGGTCATATAATTTTTTAGCATATATTGCTAAATAATATTCTTGTTTTGAGACAGGGTTCCTGCCTCAAATTGGCATATACTGGCTAAGAGAATGATCGTGAACTTCCTTCTGCTGATGCCTTCTCAGTGCGGGCATTACAAGCACACCCCTCCACACACGGTTTTCCTAGTTGCAGGCTTGAGCCTATGTCCTGAGCTACACCTAGTAGCTATTGCCTGTTAATATGGTATTGTGGGTGTATCCAAGGCTGTTTGCCCATTTATTAATTGATGGGTAGTTGGGTTATTTCTAAGTTTTTCATTTATGAGTAGTGCTTCCTTAAACATTTATGTCCAAGTGTTCTTGGGAACCCATGTTTTCCAGATCTCTTGAGTGTATAATCAGGAGTCTCTTGGCTCATAAGTTTTTCAGAGATACTGCACCATTTTACATTCCTAATAAAGATGATCATTTTAATTGTACTGCTTCCTCTGTAAAGGGCAGGGAGCAGTTCCTCCTGAGGGTGGGTCCCTCTTCCCTGAGAGATAAATTATCTTGACTACTTTTCTTATGTGTGTTGACTATATCTCATCTGGATACATATCTGTTTAAACCATTTGCTTGTTTTTGCTTGTTGTCTGCCTTTCCTTTGTGAGCTCTAAGTGATCTTCATAGATTGTGCTCATGACCCTGATGTCTTCCATCCCATGAGATGTCTTTTCTCTTTCTTGGTGTTGACCTTTGACACATTAAAGTTTTTAGTTTTGATGGGAGTCCAGATTACTATGTTTTCTTAGTGCTTTCCCTGCTGCTTTGTTCTCTGTAAACCATTTTGTCTAACATAAGCTCACAGAAACTTAGATGTTTAGGTTTCCAATCCACTCGGAATCAAGCTTTGTATGTTGTGTGAGGTAGAAGGCTTTGGCTGTGGGATCGCAGCTGTCCTGACCCAGCTTGGTCCAATCTGCTTCAGCACAGATGTGTGGGCTTTCTCCACTCAGGTCTGTTCCTTTAATCTTTGCGCCCTTCTGTGGTCCAGACTACCACTAGGTATACGGTCTCCAGGAGTCCCTGAGAGCTCTCCAAACTTGGCTTCCTAGTCTTTGCCTTTTACAGACCAGACAGAGAATATATTTGCAACACTTAACAATAAGGCTGGTGGTATTTCTTAGCACTTTTTATTGTTTTTATTACTCTCATTGCAAAAGAAGTTTGACGCCAGGTTTGTATGCTGAGAAAACGTCCATGCAATGTGAGAATAAAAGAAATTTTCTCGACCCAGTTGTTTAATTTGACTCACTCACTCACTTCCACAGCTCACAATGGGTTTAAATATTTTCTCTCCTGGAGGCAATCTACAAAGAGTGACTTTGTGTAACCTAACTCTAGTTCACACCCATGCTTTCAGAGCTTGTTCTTCCTCAATAAAAACATTAATCTCTGCAAGCTCATAGATTTTAGGAAAGGATCCAGTTTTGCTCAGGGAGCTTCTGCAGAAAGGCCTGTGTGGTAAAGCCCAGATTCCTGAGGGAGGGTCTTTTTGGAGTGGATGGGTGGAAGAGAAAAAGGAGGACATAACTCTGTGGTGAAGAAAAGTACCATTTTCTGCACGGGAAAGGAATTCAGTTTGAGCACTTGTTATGTATATAGATGCATTTGCATGCTTGACTGATGGAGACAGGGAACTCCGGCAGCCTTTGCTGTCTTTCCTTACTTCTTGGTAAATTTTAGTCTTTTCTCAGTGGAGTCACATGAGTTTTCATCGCTTCTGCCCATCTCTACAGCCACAGCAGTGTCTGGGATGCTTCATTTTACAGATCAGATTTGCATAGGTTTTTCTCATCCTGACGTGACTTTAAACTTATTTTTATTGTTGCTTTTTCCACTTTGAATAGGACAAGCTGTGAAAGTATGTATGAAATTAAACCTCTTGACCGGACACCCAAAATCCCGTGACCGCATGTGCTGGCTCAGCTTTGTGCTCTTGCTCTGTACTCAGAGGGCCTGCGAGCAGCTCATTTTGTACCATATTTCTTAGGCCAGGAACAGTCGAAACTTAGAATTTTTTTTCTAGTGCCCTTTCCCCTGGTGGACAGCTAGTTGAAGCCTTTGGGAATAAGAGTACTTCCCAGGACATAGACCCAACCCTTCCTCCCACAGCCATTTAAAATAGCTTAAAAATAGCATTCACTTAAAGCTTCGTGTCAGGCCATGACAACTTCATAAAAATTGTATATTTACTTTTCTCCTCATTTCTGCTTATTAAAATGCGCTTATCACAGATTCCCGGAGAAATAAATTTATTGCCAAGCTATGAAAGAAAGAAAGTTGTATTCCTCTGGGCATCCTGCTAAGCACAAGTTATTTAGAATGTTCGAGGTACATACGGTTCAACCAGCTTGAGCAGTGATGGTTTAAGAAAGGGAATCCTGCCTTTTAAGCTAAGCAGCTGGCTTGAAGAGCCTGTGTATGCATTTGTTTGTTGACTTGCATGCTTCCTGGATGGTAGATCCGTGCAAAGGCCTGGATCTCCGCTGGATTAACAAGACTGACAGCCTAGTTTCATGGAATTTACATTGTCATTTGGAATTAGACAAGCATATTGTAGTTGTTTTATACACCATATTTGAGGTCTCTGTATGGAAAACCTTTTCATTTCTAGACGTTTTCTTTCCCAGGCCCTGTTCCCTTTCCCCTGTAATCTTTCTGGTGGCTCTTCACCACACTCAGTGTCAAAAGTGAATTTATATCGTGGTCTGTCTCTGTACCCTATGGCACCTCCTGTTCCTCCTCACCTTGACTTGCTCTGAGGAGCCATTCCCACAGCCTGAGTGTTTATAGCTACTCTGCCTCTGTATTTTCTTCCCCCTTCTTACAGTGTTCCTTACCCGCGTCCTGCCTCACTTCATTGGTTCGCTCTTGAAACAGCTCACCATTTTACTAGAGAAGCGTTTCCTGAGCAGACCACCGTCTCCACCAGTGTGTTTCTCTGCTTTAGTTTCCTCCCTCAGATCTTGGATGGTCTAACATAAACGTGAGTGCGCATGCATGTTGTTTTATTTGGCCATCTAATGTAGTGTCTGTTTCTTGCCCACACATCCCCAAGTAGAATGCAGGCAGGGACTTTACCTCGACTGTTTATGTATCCTCAGTATCCAAGACACTGTCTGGCACTAGGGTGCGGAGCCCACAGACTGTTGAATGAATGGAGAATAGGGTTTCATGTAGCTTTGTGTCCAGCGTCAAGGCCTTTCAGTGGCCTTGTTTCTTATTACCGTCCTTCAGGATTGTCTAGTTTTAGCTATAGGACTTGAGTTCTCTTCTCATTTATTATTCTTGTTCTTTGTTCCCTCTACTCCTAATGTAGCCCATAATAGAATAGTCCTCTTTAGCTTGTCTGAAAACTCAGATTCAGTAAAAAGCACCTTCTCCTTAATCATACCCAGCTCTACCTACAAGCTCTCATATTCTTTGTTTTTAACCAAAGTGTTATTAATTTTCATCCATTAGACAAGTATTTTAGCACATCTGCCAGGTGTCAGTGTGCAAAGATGAAAAAAATTGTCATATCCATCCCCAGGGATCCTACAGTTGAGGGTGGTTGAGCTGCACTTGTTACAGTTTGGTTCTTCAGGAACCCAATAATGTCTGCAGAAAGTGTGTGCTGCAGGATGAAGCACAAGGTAACTGGTGCGTTCCTTGAGGTTAGAGTCTAAGCAGCACTGCAAGAATAGCCTGCATTAAGGCAGTGCATGGTCAGTATAAAGTACGTGTCAATTACCAGAGGTAGCATAGCATCTTAAAGGATAGAATGGCCACTACGTGGAGTGCTTGAGTAGGAAGGTGTTAATGGGTGGGCCTGGTTATTAGGATGTGCTGAGCATGCCACCACACTGTGATGGGGAACTCAGAAGAGGCCTCCTATTTTTGTGCCTGTGGGATGTTTAGCTTTACACTCATTTCATAGAAAGGGCTCAGTGCGTCTCTTGAGGGCTCCACTGTAAGAGGAGGGACAGAACGTGGTATGATTGTGCAGTCTGTCTTTCAGGGCTTCAGCACCAGGACTACAGCATGGGTGTACACCTGGAGTGTAGACACGTGCAGCCTGGCTTTCCTCTGAATGGATGGCCTCTACTCTTCCATCTCTAGGAGCTGGTGGGAGGGGCTAAGGCTTGCCTTCAGTGCTGAGACTGTCTCTTCTCCTTGAACCACAGTAAGTTCCATTTGGTTCAGGTTGGCCTTGGAAAAAAATTTTTTTTCATAGTTTCCAAAGAACTTTGTAAGTAAAGATTTTATTTAGTCTTTTATTGACTAATTAATGCTCTTGTCAGAAATATATTGAATTCAGACAGATTTTAGAAAAGTAGAAATATTTATTAGAAGAATGCATCATTATCATAAAACAACCCTTAGCATTCTGTACTGATTAACTGCAAGGTCTTGTGAGATTCCAGTTGGCTTGGCTAGCCATCTTAACAATAGCGTTGGTCCCCTAGGCTCCATCTCCACCCTGCCCTCTTTACTGGCTCCATCCCTCCCTACTTGGAATTTACTACCTCAGACCCCCATTCACCTAAAATGTCACCTATTGTTAGCCTAACCACAGTTGCTGAGTTCGCTTCTGTAAAGGGTATTTAAATCCTCTGCTTTTACAGAACGAGGTCTTCCATTTCCTCGGAGGTTGGTGGACCCTGGCTTGTCAGCTTAATAAAATTCCTTTGCTTTTGCATCGACTCTGGACTCTGTCTCTCATTCGGGTTTCCAGGGATAGACTTAGACCACCTGAGTCTAGCAGTCTTTTTCTTTTAAAACGACTTAATTTAAAAAAAAAAATGACTTTATTCTTTTTAACCCATTTGTCATTAATAGATTGCTCCAAACACTTAGTATTTGAATTATATCAGGCCCAGCATCTGTTCTTAATTTATTTTCTTTTTAACATTTAACATCTCTTTCTCTTAGTTATGCTTGCAGAATATGGTGTTTTTGGTTGAGGTTATTTTAAGATGGCACTGAAATAAATCCAGGGCCTGTTCTTTTGTTCAGCGGCACATGTTCCTTTGAGGCTACGTATCCAGGGTCATCCTAGCAAATTAACTCCTATAGCCCCACGTAAATCTCTCAAGTGTTGGCGGTGTACGCGGGCCAGCTTCTGGGCTCCTGGCAGGATGTCCGCGTGAGCCCCCAGCCACACACAGGGCCTTCCTCCTGCCTTTCCCCAGAGTTCCCGGCACCCTTGCTTCTTCAGCTGCCGTTGCTCTGTGTCACCATTTTAACTTCATTATCTACCTCAGAGGAATTTTAAAATTTGGTTAAATGTCAGTCAAATCTGATCTCTTAGTGAGTAAACAGTTAGATTGAGCAGCGCCCCGGCTAGTGTGTAAAACATCCGAGTCTACTCACAATTGTCAAGCTACTTTCCTTGTTTTGACCTAAGTCAGGTAGGAGAGTTTTAATACAGAGGATGGGGGTCTGTTTTATTTATTTATTTTTCCTCTCATTTTAAAAGAAAAATTCTCAACTCCTTGTTTTCACAGATGGACTATGACTACACAATTATTTGAGAATGTGTATGTAGCTCACAAATCTTGAGAAATGTGCGCATCCAGTTCCAGTTTCACATGTGTTAGAAGGACTTAAAAATTCCCAGCAAACTGAGAAATGCGTTGCTTATTTACTTTGAAATGTGATCCACTAAAAGAATCCTAACATGCATGAAATTCAAGATCTTAACATCTTTTGTGAATGTAGCCAGGCCAGACTGTACCTTTCTGCCCTTCTCCTGGGAGTTTTGGAAAACGTATTAAGATTACAGAGGTGGATTTCTCCTGTCTAGTGTGGGTCTGTCTAATCGCCAGACTGTAGGTCTGCTTCTGACCAGCGTGTGGACTCTCCCAATCTAAGCCCCCTACTTCAGCTAATGCTGATGGACCCAGCCTTGTCCAGAGAAAAGTTTGTGTTTAAGGAGGTGAAGTTGAAAACTTGGGCTAAATAGCTCTTGCTAGAAAAGGAAGAGGCTGAAAGGCTTGGCTTTGACTATCCATGAAAGGAAGGATGTGTTGAGCAGACGAGGTAGGGCTGCATTGTGGAAAGCCCAGCAGCAGTAGCAGAGGGAAGCCCGTATGGCTCAGAGTGACCCCATGGTGGTGCGTAGATGGATGACTGTTTCAGTAGAAGTTGGGGAAGATTTTTCTGTTAGGTGTGTACTGATTCATTGTCGTCGGTCTCCTTGGCTCTGAAGATGTTTGCTCAGTTTGTATGCAGATTGGGTGTCCTGCACCACCAAACCTTGCTCTCAGATTGCGTTATCATGTGGCCCAGGGAACTGCAGTGCTGATGGAGTGTCTGATAACTTCACTGTCCCTGGATGAGGTTGATGGTAAGGCTGGAGCTGCTGCAGTGGTCAGGAGCAGAGAACCCAGGGCACGCAGGGAGGATGTGCCCAGAAGTTGGTATAGGAGGACTGGATGTCCTGAGTCGCTTGCCAGCCCGAAGCCAGGGTTACCAGTGACCTTTGTAGATACATGATGTAGTAACTTCTCTCTGGTCTGTACTATGCGAGGATGAGATTCTTTTTTCTTGTGGAAGGTCTGTAACAGAGGTAGATGGAGTCAAATAATCTGTGCCTACTTACTCTTTGGGAACCTTTGATAAACTGTCTGGGTCCCTGGCACACAATAGGCATTCAACAAGTTAGCATAACTAAATAATAAGCTTATAAATTGAAAAAAATTATTGGAGACCGACTTCGATGATACCACAGGGTAAACTGAGTCAGGGTGCAGAGCTATGGCTGGCTGGTCACCCTGCAGACTTTCTCCAAGGGCTACTTCCCAGGCGGGAACTGATTGTTACCAGCAGTGGCTTCCATTAATAGTGCAACTTGAGGGGCCAGGATTAAATAGCTCTCTGGCATGGGCTTAGACCTACTATGGTAAGTGTGGGCTAGAGTTGTTGGTTCCTATTGGGGGGGTGGTTTCCACTGGTAGTGGCAAAGCATCTAAAAAAGAAAGGGAAGGAGAGGAAAGGAGCACACACACAGGGACTCCAAAAAGCTTTTCTACAAACTTCTCTAACTTTACTCCTAGACATACATACATGCATGCATACACACACATATGTACATTCATACATACATACGCACTTGTACACACATTCACATTTTGGGTGGAAGGAAACAGATTCCAACAACCTTGCACACATGCGTGTTCATACACACACATCCTAGTGTATGGAGCAAGCTTTGTAGAGCGAGTTCCAACAACTTTATTCATTTTCCCACATTTTATATATTCTACCAGCATCTTTCAAGTAGTACAAAATTTACAGTGTGGTTACATTCTATTATTCTTTAAGTGAATGATTACAATGAGTTACGTAAGAAAAACATGTTCCTCAGTACTTTCACATGATCAAATGTTTTACATATTATGGGTGAGAAACAAATGTGAAAAACAAGTTATTCCCAAGAACTGGTATACATTTGTAACTAAGCAATTTGTTATGTATTAACAGAGTATGAACAAGCAAGGTAACTTCTCAGCCAGTTTCTCTTTTATTGGCAGGCTGCAGTTTGTGACTACAAAGATGGAATCAGTTATCTTAAAAAGTAATATAATAAAAAAATCTTAAAAGAACCACAAGTCTAAACTACTATATAAAAAATAAGCAGCCATTTCTACTTTAAATCCTAAAGGTACGCATCTGTTCATTAGTATTTTTTATTAAATCATATCAGGAAGCTGAGGGTAAAAAGAGAATAAGGAAATCAATTGTCATCTCAGCCACTGGTCCAGATTGAAAGAATCATGTCAAGCATTGTTACTATGGACCATTGTTCTTGGTCACACCAACCTCAAAGAGTCCCTCGCTTTGCTGTTAAGTTCTTGTTCTTTCTTTACTTCAAATTATTCTCTAAGATTTTCTGCATTAGAGCCAATAGCAAAAAACATCTTTACCTAACTTTGCTAAGCAACTTATTTTTCGCTAAAATTTTCTGCATCAGAGCCACTGACAAAAGCATCTTAACCTGACCTTACTAAACTATCTTTCCCAAATTCTTTCTGAGGGTAATAATGGTCATTGTCAGCAGTGTACATCTGCAGATTCTTTAAAAGGATGATGGTTGAATCTTTAATCTGCTCCAGCAGCAATGCTCGAAAGAGATCAGGCATTGTTACTGTGAGTGCCATATACACTGCCCAGTGAGGGGCTGGAAGCCCCCTTAGAGTTCTCATACAGCTCATTCATATGTTATGAGGGATGTGGTGACTGCAAGGACAGCAAGCAGAGCTGTGCTCCATAACAGCATGGAGTCCTCAGGACATGGAGACCTCGGGTTATACCTTTCTGAGGCACCCATCGTGGTTATGGTAACCAGTGGGCCGCATTCCATGAGGTCTGGAGCTGTTTTGCTGTTCCTCCTGCACAACCCTTGACAAAAATCTTAAACTGATAGGGCTCTGCTGTCTAATTTTCAATGAGTTCATTCGCAGGTGCCATGCCTATTAACTGTGCTTTTGAAATAATTTAGTTGCACAGCAGTGTGTATTTTCAAGAGTTGGCTTTTAAAGGCCCTTCTCATGCAGGCCGTTAAGGGTTTCCTGAAGGGCAGAATCTTCTTTTGGTTACATGGCGTGTGTTTCCTTGGACTGTGCTTTGTGATTTTTGCCCTTCCTTTAGTTCTTCTTCTGTCGCTGACCTTTGAATAAAATGGTCCTGGGAACAGACTTTCATTGGTTTTATAGTTTTGAACAGTTTAAATCTGCCTTTGGGGAAAGGATTGATGTTCATGAGTTTTCTACCAAAAGGCTAGACTGGGAAACCCTTGAAACTTTGTGATTACTGCTCTTTTTTTTTTTTTTTTGGTTATGCAATCTTATATAAGAAGGAAAAAAAAAGAGCTTCCTTTTTAAATTAGAAAAATTTACCCTCCCCTTCCCCATAATTATAAGATTATAGCAATCCTGAATGGTCTGAAGAATTTGTTTTTGCTTCAGTTCTTCTTCTTATGTGTCAGGGTGCTGCTTTGCCAACTATAATTGAGTATATCTTGGGTACCACTTCTTTAACAAGGGAACTAACTGTGTTATAGTATAGATGTGAGTGCTCAGGCAGAGGAAGAAGTGAAACGTTAGTCTCTGTTATGGGTTAACTTAATAATGGTTACTGTTGTTGCGAACCGCTGAGAAGTACACCATGCTCGTTGCACTCCTTTCTCTCTCTCTCTCTCTCTCTCTCTCTCTCTCTCTCCTCTTCATCTCCCTCCATCTCTACGTTCTCTCCCCCATCTCTCTCACTCACCCCATCTGTCTCACTACTCTGAGTGGAACTATTGATAATTCAGCTTTGGACTACCTGAAACATCATAGCAGCTGTTATGCAGATAGTGACAGCTTCCATAAACAAAACCACTCTGGGATTTCCAGTTATCTGGACCAATTAAGCATCACAACTAGTGGATGATTATTAATTGCCAACCTGACGGACTCTAGAGTCCCTTGGAGACAGGTCTCTGAGCATGGCTGTGAGGGGCTAATTGATGTGTTGAGACCCATCTTTTTAGTTACAAAATGTTTTCATGTATATGGGTGTTTTGCCTATATGTATATCTGTGTACCATATGTATGCTTGGTGTCCACAGAGGCCGCAAAAAGTTGTTGGATCCTTCCGGAACTAGATAGAGTGAGTGATGGTTGTGAGCTGCCATGTGGGTGCTGGGAGTTGAGTTCCAGCTGTCTGGAAGAGCATCTAATGATTTTATAAACACTGGGCCATTTCTGGGCAGAACCATTTCCTGGGAAGGGAAATCCTGGATTGTGTACAGTAGACAAAGTAAGCCGGGCATGCATTTGTCTCTCTCTGTTTCTTGACTGTACACGCAATGTGACCAGCTCACGGATGCTCCCAACACTCTGAATCACGTGCTCTGGAACTGTGAACTGGAGGAACCCTTTCTTTAAGTTGTTTTTGTCAGAGTATTTCCTACCATAGCAACAAGAAAAGATACTAAGATGGAAGTATTAAGACTTGGCTCATGAAATATCTCTCCTTGGTTGTAGGAGAGCCTCCCAGCTCATGGTGGGATATGCACCATTGCAGACCTCAAGACATTGCCATGGACCACAGGACAATCAGGAAGTTAGGCCATTCAGATTGGACATGGGGAACATGGGGGGTTGCCCTGTCAAGCAAGAGAGCAGATGAGTCTCAGATGGCTGGCCAACCTGCTTGTCACTTCTCCAGCTTCATCAGGCCTTTTCACATGTGCATAGAGTCTGATTGGAGTTTCCAGGAAACTGGAGGTTGGAGTTTTGATCCCTGATGCTTTCCTGGTTTTACAATATTAGAGTCCTGTGATTGAACTCACATCTTTTCTACTGACCTTGCTTTATTTTTAATAAGACCATCAATTCAGACTAAAAACCAACTTATAATTATGGTAGGTAGAAATAACTTTGGAAACCTTTCAAATCCTCTAGCATTTGGCCAGTCTTTTCCTAACTTACCAAGAAAGGAAAATGCGAGAAGGTTGTAAGGGAGGGAGGTGGTCAGCCTGAAGACTAGGAAGGTGTGTGTGGCTGTGTGTGGGGTGTTCATGGCTTCACTTTGTGTGTAAGAAGTTGTGATGAGCGGTGCAGCTTCTCCACTGGGTCAGGTATTGCTGTAGCAGAGGCCGTACCTTGCTTTCCTGAGAAAGCTGGAAAAGTTTGCTGTTGGCACGTGGATGAGTTTATGGAAGTTTCAATACTCAGCGACTACCATGCACACTTTTTACAGTGGCCGTCTTGTGTTCTGGGCAGTCTCTAAAGTACCATCAAGGCAGAGCTAGAGCATCCTAGAGTGGAGGGAGATGTTAGGGACCCTTAGGTTCTTCCTGCAGGTTAGAAGCAGAGAGTTCAACTGACTCTGCTCAGCAGTCCCATTTCAGAACCAGCTCCAGAGCCTAGGCCTCTTGACTTGTGAATACTTTTCTTTTCATGTTGGTAGAGTCAGAAAATGTCACGATACCAAATTTAGCATAGTGAACTATTTACTTAGCTGCTTTTCTTAGATTAGAACATAAACTTGTCTTAGGTTTTGGCTGCTGCAGACATTTTTATTTCTCTCTGTTCAAAAGTCTCTGGATCTCTTCCCCTGTGTGATTGACAGTGACCTTTAGCCTAGTTTATGTAGCATCGAAGACTTGGTATTTTGCCAGGAGTACTTGGTGGCCACTGCTATTGGTCCTTCTTCCATCCTTTTCAGTGAACGGTAACTCTACCTGTGAATTCCTTGTCCTGCAGGACAGCTGTAGTCTTATGATTCTGGAACCCAGGACGTTCACGAGTCCCATATCTGACCTGCAGGGTGAAAAGCAACATCCGCTTAGAGTGTGATTAGCAGATGGCAGCGTGGTGAGAATTGCTGGAGAGAGGTCTTGTCTCTTGGTGATTTATATGCTCCACCTCCTGACTCCCAGGCAGCCATTGAAAGAGGAAGGATGCTCTTATGCAGCCAGGGTGTCTGCTTTCAGAACTGGCAGTGGGAGCTGGAGCCCTGCTGTTCTCAGCAAGCTTTGTAGCTCTGTCTTAGAAAAGCTCAAACAAACAAACAAACAAACCAACAACAAAACCCCTTTATTCCCCTCAGCCTGGACCCAGCAGAGAAGGGATGGGAATGCAAAGGGATGTTAAACTGTTGTAGTCCTTCGCATTGAATCTGTAATGGCTGGAGGACTCTGGCTGTCATACCCAGTTTGTTTTTCCTTAGCACCTAGGGCAGTGCTGCATGCCAGCAGCTTGTTGAGTACAATCACATGTTTACTGTTTGCTGTTCTATTAGTTCTGAGGATCCTGAAAGTCTGTCTGGGCCAGCGTTCAGCCTCTTGTTTACGATTGCCAAGTGTCTGTCTTTGGATTTATCTCAAAGAATAATGTCTGGATGGTGTTTGTGAATATAGTTTTTCAGTGTAATTTTACCTAAATAAATCACGTTGTTTACAGAACCCCAAGAGGGTTAAGTGAGGTCGGATATGCAAAGTGATAGTACACAGTGCAATACAAGAACACATCTCAAAGGGTTTGTTTTTTGTTTTTTTCCTTTATCACTGGTGGTTATTTTGGTCATTTTTATAAGGACCATGACAGCTTGGGTTGGGGCTAATATGTGAGATGTTTCCAGGGTTACTTAATACCTCTGTCCTTTGGAAATCTGAAGCTGTCCTGAGAATGCCTGCCAGCTTCCATGAGGTCTAGACTTTCTTTCTTCTCTCAGCTATTTCCAGTTGTTTTAGCATCTATTATTCATCTTTACTCCCTGATGCAGCTATACATGGGAACTCCCTCTTCCTTAATGGCACTCCAGGTCTCCAAAATATCAAGGCGTGTATGTCTGGACAGTTTTGGCTAAGGCTGGGTTGATGCTGCAGTGAAGCAGACAGGCTGGGTTCCTTCCTACCGGCTTTGCTGGGAATTTTTCCTCCAGCACCTCTGTACCTAGTAAAAACCACTTACCGACGAGGCGGCAGAGATGTTTCCCACAGTACGCTAAGAGGATAACACTGCTTGTGCTTGGGTTATGCTTCTAGGCATGACTTCTTCCACACTGCAGGATTGTTAGAAACATTACATGAATCAGTATCATAAATAAGTCCTGCTCTGTGATCCCTGTGACCTTTTCTAGTCCTTTAAAGTGTATGACCCCAGCAGCCTCACAAACACCTCCCAATGGATTCAGTTAACACCTGTGTCACAAGCACTGGGCTCTTGTGGGCAGTAGATGGTTTGCCGAGGCGGACTGTAAGTCTCAAGCAATGGACAACTTCATTCCAAGCACTGGCAATTTGTACTCTTGAGGGTTAAGAAATGTCACCCAAGTCGAGTGCACAGTCACAGTGACAAGCTCCATGGGGCTAAGACAAGTTTTTCCACAGAGGCCTATGAATAACAACCCTTGAAGTAAACTCACCCCTACCCGGTACACCTGGAGGAGTTCGAAAGCACATTTCAAGAACAGTTCTGAATTGTTGAAGAAACTGGGGTCACAGTTTCTTGGAACTTTCTCACAAACACTCAGAATTCCCCTCGCAGAGAGTAGATGCTGTTCTTTAAAATGTCCTTGGCTGTCTGTCTTTGAGGTGGAGTCTGGATGATTAGCACTGCCTCCGGCCTCTGTCTCATCATACCCTCACTTTCGTGTGAGCAGAGGTTTTGCGTCTTTAGCACTTATGAGCTCATGCCTCTGGCAGCTTTGTATAGCTTCCAGTCTCCGAGTACCCACCCAGCCTCATCTTCCTAGAGGACTAGTGTCCACCATGTTACAGACTCGAGTTCTGCCCTATTCGTGTCCCAACAGCAGCTTTGCTTCCTGACAGTAAAATGTATTACTTAACGGCATCCTACCTGACGGTTCCTGTGTGTACTTTCCACGCTGTTCTCTCTGAGAACTTTAAACATAGTTATTTCCTCAGATGTCTTCTTTCCCCGTGTGACATACTCTGCAGGGCTACCCTCTTCCAGTCCCATGACGTCAACATTTCATATAATGTCAGAGTCTACAAATTTACTGCGTTTGAGCAAATCTCAGACATCAGTAATAAGAGGCATCACAATTTTACATCTCACAAAGGGAGAGAAGAATGACACCAAGTAAATAACACCGGTGTGCTATCCGTTAATCATATAGATGGATCTCATTTCAAAAATGTCAGATTTGTGGTAAATGCACAACCCGGAATTAATGATTATAATTTCTTAGCAGACATTAAAAGCTGTTTCCAGAGTATGAACCCACGTGTATCATAAGTAGCCTTCTCAGGAACAGGCAAAACAAGTTGGGATAACTTTGTTCAAGAAGTGAGTAGGTTCCCAAGTTCCTATCTTCAGTTATGAGAAGCCTCACTGCTGTGTAGATGAAATAGCCTTGAGTTAACTGAGCAATGAAGCAGACCTACTAGGTCGTCAGGACGGTGCCAGGATTTGGAGGATTTACTGCGTTTCAGCTTGCTCCAGCTACTGTGAAGTGGCCCCTGAACATTGTTGTTTTCACACACTTTGCCCAATGATAGAATTGTCATGTTCATTACCCACTTCTTGTATTGTTAAATGTGCCGGTAAATCATTTTGGTGTTTTTCTCTTGTTTATTTTCTTCTTCTTTTTCTTTTCCTTCTCCTTCTCCTCCTTCTCCTTCTCCTTCTTCTTCTTCTTCCTCCTCCTCCTCCTCCTCCTCCTCCTCCTCTTCCTCCTCCTCTCCCTCCTCTCCTCCTCCTCCTTCTGCTTCAGCTTCAGAATTGCTTTTGACAGCTCGGGGACCTGTAAGAGTGACTGCCAGACTTTGAAATGTAGTGTTCCTGCAGCACCATCCAAAGTTAACAAAAAGAAATGGGAATAATTCCATTAAGTCTTCCCATCTGCCAACATCTATGTACCCCACTCTGTTCTTTTGGGATTTCTAAAAATACTTTTAAGTGGTATAGCTCCTTTCATTTCTATGGGGAGAATATTCCATACTGAATATTTTTACCTTAAAATATTATTAGTTCAATATGGTAGAATAAAGTTGAGTTTAACTAGGCCTAAAGGCAGAAAAATGATTTGTATTTCATTTTTACATATTGTTAATTAGTATACTGACCATACATAATTTACCTATTATATACCTTTAAACAGCCAAATTATTTTTCCCAGAGAAATGCTATAAAAATAATGTCTTTATTTTTCTCCTTCCATAGCTGTTTCATGATCTTTCTTAAACTTAGTTCAAAATAGAATGTTTGATAAGTTAGGTACAACCGTATGATAAAATATGTTCCTTAAATTAGTTTTGAGTCAAAGAGGTAAAACCTACAATGCTAGACTTAATTTAGTGGAAAAAGGGAGCTGTGTTTCATGAAGTTAAAGAGAGCTTAGCACCTAAAAGTGTATTCTTCCCTTTCCAAGGTCTTGTGGCTCACATCAACTTGTAAATTCAGCTCCAGGATACCCAGTGCCCTCTTCTTGCCTGCTAGGCACATGCACTTAGATGCACAAGCCACACACTTACACATGACTGAACACACAACAAACCTTAACATAAGGAGGGGCTGTTTCACTGAAGAGGTCACTGTGCTTTGGTCTCCACAGAGCTGGGACAGGTTGTTTTCACCCTTCCTGTGGTATGTCATGTGACAAGACCCGCTGCACTACTCCTGAAATTGCTCTGCATAAAAATAAACAAATACTTGATAAAACTTACCAGAGAATGAGTGTAGGTCCCAGCCTTTAGGGCTTCCTTATCTACTTTCTCTGATACCTTTTCTTCCCGTTTGCATCTTTATGTTACTCACTATAGTAGCTTATGTGAAAAAAAAATTCATATGCCATGTCTTCAGCTCTACAAACACATGGAAAAGCGTAGTGGTTTTTGTTTTTGATTTTGTTTTTTTTTTGATAGAAGATAGTTCATAGTCATACACAGTCATTATGTAAATGCAGGGCTTTAATGCATATATGTGCTGGCATAATGTGAAATTTTGTATAGCTGCAATGAAGTAAAAACACTGACCTGTTCAAAATTCAAGGAAAGAATACAGCCTGTGTTTTGAGGCACATTTAAAGTCATATTTTCATAATTGGTATTTTATTATTTAATATACATTATCATAGTCTTCCCTGAATTGAGGGGCGTATTTGGTTTAATTATTGGAGACATTCTGAAATGTAAGTTTTAGAGTAAATATAAGGTGGTTGAATATTTTGTTTTTTTTATCAAATTTCTCTAGGTTGAAAATGTCCGCTTGGTAGATCGAGTGTCTTGTAAGAAAGCATCACTGGGAACTTTATATCTGACGGCCACTCATGTCATATTCGTGGAAAATGCACCGGACACAAGGAAGGAAACCTGGGTATGGTGTCCACATTTTTGGCCTTAGGTTGGGACACATGGACTATCTCGGGCACTTTGGAGACAATTTCTGGGGTGTGTTAGAAAAGGAATGTCTGTCTGAAATCACGGTCATATCTACTTGATGTGCTTACATACTAAACACTGATTATTTAGATATCATCAAAGATAGACCTAGCAGTGGCCTGGAGCTGCTGGAGCTTCATGCATAGCTATGAAGAAGAGCTTCAGCCATGCCAGTTGTAGCATGCTCTGGTGCCTGATTTGGCAGAACTATTATTTGCAGGTTGTTTTGAAAGTTTTATACATTCATACAATGCGTATTGATCATATGCATCCTCCACTTCTAGGCCCCATCCTCTCTCACCATCATTTCCTCATTTTTGTTATTAATAATGCCCTGAGTCCAGTTAGGACTGTCTGGATGCACATGGTTACAGCGTTACCCACTGGGTCCATGTCCTCAAAGGAGAGTGCCTCTCCCTTGCTCAACAGCTCTCAATGACCATAGCTTCTCCAATAAGGGCCCCTCTCTTTTGCAGGATCTTATAAATTATCTGTTCTATTAATTTATTATGTTGAAGAGAACAGGAAAGCTAGAGAGCTGTCCCATCATCAGGTATTTTGTGCATAGTCATTAAACCATTAGACATTTCTGACATCCACCAGCACAAACGTGACTTTATAACCCACAGCCAACATCTTGACTTGTAGATTCCAGTCACATACCCCAGAGAGGGCTACACTTAGCAGAAGGTAGCCAGTACCACACAGTGGACAGGAACTTTATGGAGGGATGCCTTTAAGGACAGAACGTAGATCTCTTCACAGACCAGGGAGACACAGTCCAGAAAGGTTTATTTTCTTATCAGCCTGTTTTCTTAGTGGAATGACGGTTGCAGAGGCTGTAGATGAGGCAAGGAGGAAGGGAACAGGGAGTTACCGATCAGAGGTACAGCATTTCAGAAAGACCACAGGACTAGGCTTTGAGACAGAGCTATGATATACATCATAATGGATTACATATTTCAAAATATCTTTAGTAAATTTCAAGTGTATCTATCACCATAAAAATGATAGCTCAGGAAGTTGATGACATATATCATATATAGTATATATTAGCTTGATTTAATCATTGCACATTATATGTGTGTGTGTGTGTGTGTGTGTGTGTGTGTGTGTGTGTGTGTATCAGAACAACATACTGCACTAGGATCTGCCCATTAAAATAACCAACAGTGAGAAAGTGAAATATTTTCTTCTGCAGACTGCCTGACCACCAACAGCTTAGAGAACAAGTGGCCATTGAACTTGAGCGTCCCATGTGGAGTTAAGGAGCATGGTGGCACCTCCCAGTGGAGCTGGCTCTAACTTTTGTTGATTGCAAACGTTTATTTTACTAGCTTCCCATGACCTTACTTAATTTTAGCTATTAAATGCATCCAGCATTTGACTCCCCAAATGTTTCCTACCTGGAGCTGTGTAAATGCAATAATTGTGGAAATCAGAAAGTTTGGTAAGGAAAACTAAAGTTGCAGATTTTTATAGTTGATTCTTACTTAGAACCTCCCAGTGTTTGTAACCAGAGTACAGGTGTTAAAATGAGACAAGTTTTGAGGAGTGTTTCTTTGTCTGTGTGGCTCAGCCTCGCCTGTCCTTGTCATTTTTGTTTCTTACTCATATTTACCGTACGCATTAACTTCGGCCCTAGATTCTTCACAGTCAGATCTCCACCATTGAAAAGCAGGCAACAACCGCGACCGGCTGTCCTCTCCTTATTCGCTGCAAGAACTTTCAGATCGTCCAACTTGTCATCCCACAGGAGAGAGACTGCCACGATGTGTACATCTCTCTGATACGCCTTGCACGGCCAGGTAGGCAAAAAACGAGAGGCATCTGCTGTGTGACTTCGGAGGGAAGGCACAAACCATGGTAAAGAATTTGTATTATGCTTAGGAATGAGAAAATGCTTTTCTTTTGTTGCTTTGAGAGAGGGTTTCACTACGTAGCCTTGAGTGGCCTAAAATTCACAGAGATGTCCCTGTCACTGCTTCCCTAGGGCCGGAATTACCTTCTTGACTCACTGTGAGGCTTGTGTGAACTTGCTTCAAGGAAGCACACTTCCAGGTTTTTATAGTAAATAGACATCATCAAGCTAGAACTCAAGTGCCCTATGGAAGGCATCAGTAAGGAGAATAGAATATGTGCTTATAGTTTCTTAGCCAAATGATGAGAAGTTTGTGATCTTTGCAAGACACTGGGTTGGGTTCTGACTTCCCGACCACAGGACTATAGCATTTGGCTTCCAGCCAGTGTTACTTAATGGAGACGATGCCTGGGAATTCTCACAGTCTTGGTTTTGACTTTGCTTTGTTCTTCTTTCAAGGCATTTGGTTGAGACCTTTCCCCACCTCCGAGCGTGTTAAGAATAACTGCAGAGTAAGCCAGAAGAGCGGTTGAACTTTTTGGAGGGTGCTCTATAATTGGAGCAGCGGTTCTGGGAAGATGTAGGCTAGGCCGCATGCAGCAGAGCTTGCAAGAGGGGTTCTGTGCCAGCAATTTCTGTGTCACTGACTAATGGATGTGCATGGTAATAAATGTGCTCTGACCGGATTAATGGGATTTAGGAATAGCTGGAGAGCTGGGAAGGGCTGATTAGCTGTGAGAGCAGCTCCAAGGGCGAGGAAGGCTGTGGTGGGAGCAGAAAGTGCTAGGACTTATTGTGAGGGTATGGTTAAAAATGAGTGTTTTTTTTTAAAAAGGTGACATTTTGGTCATTAGATATTAGATGGAGCCAAAGACCCAATTGACCTCCTTTTCCCTAAAAGAAAACATAGTAATTAATTGAATCAAAACTATCACCTGAGTGGATTTAAAATGTCTCTAGCGTTTTTGAAACACTGGCTTTAGAGATGTCAAGTTATATAACACACAGTGTTTTAATAAGTGTGGGAAGACAGGACAAACCCCAGGCAGTCCTAAAGCATGCTGCTAAATGCAGTCCTGAACTTATGTCCCGGTGCCGGCTATCATCCTGAAGGCGGGACTGGAATCAGGAAGGGCAAGAAGAAGTAGAGGGCTTCACACGCAAAGCAGTGGCACTGTACCGGGAGCAGGCATGGTCACTGCGGATGACAATGCATCATCATTCCCCCACAGTCGTCAGGGTAAGGAGGGAAGGGAGAGAGCACCCTGGGTGAAGGAAATGCTCAGGGCGGGGCCCTTCATCAGCTTAGGTTTTTCTGGTCACCAACATGGATCACGCATTTCATCTCTATGGATAAAGCTAATTGCAAAGTGCTACAGAGTCTTTTTAAAGAAAATTTTTTTTAAACAAAGGAAATAATGTTTGGGAGTTCAAGACCTATGAAGGAGGTAGTTTCTTTTTTTAAATTTTGTTTTATTAATTTATTCATATTACATCTCAATTGTTAGCCCCTGAAAGAGATAATTTCTAAGCTTCGTAGGTCCTTAGGACTTCTGGGACTACTAAGAATTGGAAGAGATTTTATTGGTATGTACTTCATGTAAACTAAGATGGATAATAAAAGGTCCCAGCATAAGACAATTCACTTAAGAGAAAGGTTGGACCCAGATGAGAAAATACATTAACTGGGTGGGTCTGAAATTCTCTGATTAAAAATGCCGGTTTCTCAGACAGTTCTGCTTTCCCATGTGCTCTCCTTATCCTGTCTTCTAATTTGCCTCTGCTATTTATTTTTGTATCAGTTATCTTGTGTACTGTAGTGTTTATGTGTTCTTCAATACTTAAATGACTTCTCATGCTTATTTTCCCTTTTTTTAAAAACCAAACTTCAGCCATTTAAGGTCATCCTAATTCCCAGTTCTTCTGTCTATTTTTCCCTTTTGGTGGTGGAAATTGAACCTAGGATCTTACCCGCATAAAGCACTGACTTCCACTGAGCTACACCCTCAGCTTTCTATATTTACTATGGTTTTCAAAAATCTTATGATTGAGGTTGTCTCATTGGCTTAATTTGAATCTTTTAAGTTGTCTAATACATCATTAATGGTTGAGCAAGCTTTCACTGGCGTTTATTTTTGTCTGTGTAGGTATATATATTCGTGTGTGTGTGTGTGTGTGTGTGTGTGTGTGTGGTTGCACATGTGTTTATGTGTGTGGAGGCTAGAGAACATCTTCAAGTATTGTTCGAGAGCGCACCTTTAAACTTTTAGAAAAATTTTAGTTTGTATTTTATTGTTTTATGTGTATGAGTATTTGTGTCTGCACCACATGTATGCAATTCCTGAAGAAGCCAGACGAGGGCATCAGATCACCTGGGACTGGAGTTACAAGCTGCATGTGGTGCTGGTAATCGAACCTGTTCTCTGGAAGAGCAGCCATTGCTTTTAACCACTGGGGCATCTCTCCGGACAGCATCTTGTGTTTTGAGAGGAAGTCTCTTCCCTGCCTGAATCACAGTAAGCAGGCATGGGTGATAGGCCAGCATTGCTTCCAGTGCAGAGATTACAAGTGTGAGCCCCACCATGCCTGGCTGGTTCTTAATGCCAGTACCAGGACTTGAACTTAGGCCCTCATGTTTTCAAGGTAACTGCTTTCTCAACTCTTCCATTTCCTCACCCTGATAATTGCTTTTTTTTAAATTGATGATAACTCATCTGACTCTGTGGTCCTCTTCCATGACATTAGCTTCCACAGTCCTAATCTTTAAACTTTGACTTGTGTAGCATACACACCGAAGATGAGACACCCGTATCGTTTTATTTTAGGAGCGCAAATCTGGTAACAGGCGGTGCTATCTCCTTACTGTTCTCTGATGGGCTGTCCATGCCATTTACTTTGAGTTGTCTAAATTCAGTGGAATGTCAAAGGCCGTTGGCTTTCAGTACTCAACTTCTGGTCCTAAAACTCCACAGTTCCGTACCCTGAGGGTAGCTGGTGGCCTTCTCACGCCTTTCATTTTTCTTTGAATTTTAAAAAAGTACTTCTAACATTAAACTACCCTCTGTTTACTCCAACTAACTCTACAATAGGGTCAAATCTCTTCTTCTTCTTCTTCTTTTTTTTTTTTTCCCTAAATACTCTCTTCTTAAAACTTCTGCTGATTGCTGCAAAACAAGTTATTTTCCTTCTTCCCCAGTGTTTCCCTTGTAACCCTCAGCTCTGAATGTCAGCCAGGTGAGAGATGACACCCCCTTCTCAGATGTGAGAGAGCAAAGGGTCAGTGACAGGTTCCACACTGGGGCCTTTACACGTGATGAAGTCGTGCTTCTTCTAGGAAATTCAGTTTCCTGAGAAAGAAGACAATGGGGAGAGAAGGAAGTTGAGCTGGTATGGCGTGACCCCTTCTTCCCAGTGAACAATAGTACTACAATAGTGAACGCTCACTTCTCTCAGAGCTGTGGAGATCAGTGAGCTATAGAGCCAAACACTGAAACCATACCTCTATGTTCCATTTTTATTATGCTTTTGCCTGAAATACCAGTCAGGCTTTCCAGAAGTATTCATGCTTAACTAATTTCATATAATGTTTTATGAATTCTCAGTTTGCTTTTCTGGATAGAAAAACATTCACGTCTGCCTTTGTTAAGCTAATTATGTCTCAGTAGGTAGGATGCCATAATGTATTAACAGAGTTTGTAACTTTCTGTGATTTAAAAGCAAGTTTTAAAATTACACGCGCATCTTGGGTTACCCCTGTAGTTCAGAAGCTCAGTTTTGTTAATTTGCTTTTCATTGTTGTTGTTTTGTTTTGCTTTTGCTTTTCATAGGAACAGGTCCAGTGTGCCCTCCTAGTAAGGACACCGAGGATGAGGCCCTCGCTACCCATCACTGCAGCAAAAGTTGTTTCGTTGCATGTGGTGGCACAGACTTACAGATAGGAAAAGTCTGAGGAATATTCATTATGCCTGTTTTAAAAGAGGTGACTCAGCCGAGGGAGGTGGCTGATGGTTCAAAGTTAAAGTTTTCTGTATGGTGCAAAGCCTATGTACAACAGAAGAAATAGGTCATGGCCTGCATATTGATGGGATTTGTAACACCTTCATCTGATAAGGGGTTGATTTCAAACTGTGTAAGGAACTTACATTCTCTGTGAAGAAAACTCACAACCCAGGTAAGAACAACAAGGATCAACTAGACACTTCTAAATAGAAGATCTGAGTGGGGAGCAGGGGAGAAGCTCAGCGTCACAAATCATTAGGGAGATTAAAAAACAAAACAGAACACATTGAATACTGCTTCTCACCCCTTAGGGTGGCTAGCTAACGTGGAAAGGAAAAAAAGACTTTCAGATCAGAAAGGATATATGAAAAAGAACTCCTGTGTACTGTGAGAATATAAGTGAGTACAGCTGATATTAAAAACACTTTGGACATTCCTAAAAAACAAAACAAAAACAAAAACAAAAAAAAAAACCCAAAAAACAAAGCACGGAGCTACTGTCCAATTCATTACATTGAAGAGGCGTCCCCTTCCGTGTTCACTGTACCAGTATCCACAGTAACACAGCTGTCAGCCTGTGTGCCTGTCAGCTGATGGGTGGATGAAGAAAACCTTCGATGTGTACAGGTGTTAGTTACTTTTCTATTGCTTGGATTAAGATATTAGCAAAGGCAGCTTATAGGAAAGAAGTGTTTATTTGGGTTTGGAGCTGCAGGTGGTGGGAGTCCAGAAGACAGCTGGCACTGGACGCTTCGCTCTCACATCTTCAGCCACACCCAGAAAGCCGCAAGAACAAATCTGAAGTGGGTTGAGGCTTTAACACTCTCAAAGCCCTCCCTAGATGTGCGCTTCCTCCAGCAGAGCTCTACATCCCATAGATGCCACGACGTCAAGTAGCACCAATAGGAGAGCAAGCATTTAAATACACAAGCTTGTGGCAGCCACCTCACATTCATTCCAATCCCTGCAGTACACAGTGAATTACTTTTAAGCTTTGAAAATGAAAAAAAAAAAAAAAAAAGTCTTTCATTTGCAGAAGTATGGATGCAAATAGAGAACCATGTGCTAAATAAGTTAAAGGAAGATCTGCTCTGCATACATGTGCTGAGATGTGGACTCCTAGAAGTGGAAAGGGAATGATGGACAAGCAAGAGTGAGAGTAGAGGGGCAGGAAGGTGTTACCTAGGAGTCCAAAGCCCCGTTAGGAAGAATAAGCCAGATTTCATTTTATTTGTTTTTTTAGTCTGTTCCACAGCATGACAAGCCTAGCTGTTAATGAGTATCATACCTTGCAGTGCTGCTAAGACTTAAAACACTCTCGTTACAAAACTGTTTATTATTTCAAGTTAATTACCTTGATTTATTCTTTCCATATTGTATTTAAAAAAAATTTTAACAGGACTTGCAGTGTCACCCAGCCGTTTAAATTGCTTGCTGTGCAAGCTTGATGCCCTGAGTCTGATCTTCAGATCCCATTGCGGAAGGAATCAACACCTGAAAGTTGTTGTCAAACCACCATGCCTGTGCCATGGCGTGCGCACGCGCGCGCGCACACACACACACACACACACACACACACACACTCACACACACACACAAATAGTCTCAAACACCACATTGAACCTCATAAATAGATTAACACCTAGAATTTGTCAATATACAAATTAAAAAAAAATGTAAACAGAATACTCCTAAACATTTCCTTTGTTTTTTTTTTTTTGTTTTTTTTTTTTAATGTTACTTCCATGGTGACTGTTAAAATTTGTGCCATATTTTATGATACGCATTGGAGTGGGAAGAAGAAAACAATTATAAAATGGGAGTTATCCTGTGAAATTTACGTCTGTGCTATGGTACTTTTTAATTTGTCAAATTATGCAGTCCCCAGTGCACAGTGTAGCCTGGCTTCTGAGTAAAAGGCTTACCCACAGTACATTAGCAAGATCCAGGTTTGGCCAACAATAACAACAAAGTGGAGGCTTTCTTACCCTCTTATAGAAATGTGCTTAAAATTGGGCCTGAGGATTAATCATTCCTTTTTATAAAAATATCCGAAAGAAAATAATGTTATAATTTCAATGTAGGCCCAGTGTAATGTCCTCCAACCCCACGACGGGCTTCCTGTCCACTGTGCTTTGTCCCGGACAGTTTGGCTGTTCCACATCAGCGCGCATACAGACAGCTGCCAGGCAAGGAGTGGTTTGCTCTTCCTGCCTTTAAACCTATTTGTAAACACTTAACATGGAAGCTTAACTTCCATTATCACCCCCAGGGAGCTGAAGGCTTCTCAAGAGATCCTTTTGGCATCTCCGACAGATTGCATTTGCGGTTATCGTTATTGTAGCAGAAGTCTGAGTCATGAAAATGGTCCCCAGTAATGGAAAAGATAGGTCAGTGTTGAACCAGCTGTTCCCAGAGCAGGAGCTCAATCTTCTGAGCTTTCCCCATTAGCTCATATGTCAGACACCGCTTTTACTGGTCGTGTCTGGTCTGTGTGAGTGTGCCTGTGTATCTTTCCTACCTGATCCACAGCCAGTGTCCTGTTGTAAAGTTTAGAAAGCTGATACCAAGAAGACCGAAGTGGAACACAATCTGTGTAGTTGTGCCTCTTACACGTCCCCTGAAAAGATGTAGTCCTTGCAAATGCCCTTATCTTTCTTCAGAACAGGACCAGTCTCTTTCTTCTTTCATGTGGGTGAGTCATCTTAATAGCAGTCAAAACAAGCTTACAGCTGAGTTTTCCTTGGCTTCTTGCTGGTGGCCAGATCCTTTATACGGCCTCCTCCAATCATGCGTAGAAGCATTAAATTGTCTGCATAGAGGGCTGTTAGCGAGCTGAGCACTAAGGGCGGGCCCGGGAAAACTGAGGATGTAGGCGCACATTGGAGAGAGACAGGGTGATTATCATGAAAGAAGGGAAGAGCTGAGAGCTACTATGAGGAGCTTGGGGCACAGTGGTGCTGTGCGCCTGTAGCCAGTCTGTCTCTCTGTCTAGATCCCCCCCTTTACCAGCTGCACAACCCTGTGTGAGCGCTGTTCCTCAGCCGCCTTTGCCCCCACTTTTCTCATCTTTGAAGTGAGGATCAGCATTGGTGCATATGAGCTGGATGGATCGGTTTGTTAGAAAAAAACAAGAACTCATTTTTTCTGAGGAATAGGGGAGTGGGGAGGGGGAAGGGAGGGTAGGACTGGGAGGAGAGGAGGGAGGGGGCTATGACTGGGATATGAAGTGAGTAAATAAATTAATTAAAAAATAAAATTCTTAAGTCTTCTACTTCCAGTATGGTAGCCACTGGCCACAGTTGCCCACCCAGCACTTTGAAATGTAGCTGCCTCTGAACTGAGCTGTAATGCATGTGGTGTCCCCAAATTGGATTAAACTATTACTAAATCAATTCCACTGTTTCCTTTCCTTTTTTAATGTGGCAACAGGAACTTTTGTAATGACCATGTAGCTTAGCACTACATTTCTGTTGGCTAGTGCTGAATTGTATACTTTCCTTATATGGCAAGACCAGAGCAAAAAGAGGCAAATGTTGCATTTTATTGGGAAAAGGGAAAGAGTGAGGCTCTGAGGCGTGAGATCACAAGCCTGAAGGATAAAAATGTCCTGGCAGAGCTGAAGGCAGCTTTCATGGTATATCCCATGGTTTGGGCTCCATGCACGGGCTGCTGTGTGTTATGAACTGATTTTTATTAACTATTCCTATAAATATCTTAAGAATACTACGGTCGTCTTATGCACGTAGTTGTTAAAAATACATGTTTTTAGCTGGAACATACAACATAATCTGTAGCTTTTGCAACTATTTTGTTTTTGATCTCTTAATATTGTGAGCATCAAATTATGTCTTTGGTAGAATCCATTCAAAATCCAAACAACCATAGATGTCTGATGGATCCCTGCATTATTAATTACTTTTGTGCTCTGTATTTTATGTGTTTTGGAACACACATTCACTTTTAAGTGGTACTTACAACAAATCTGCTAGTAACAAGGAACACCCCGCTTTCTATAGGGAAGGAGGCTCTTGCACAGTTGCGTCCGGATGCTCCAAGGTCTTGTCATTGCAGGGAGGGATTTGTGTGACACTGTCCATAGCAACAGGGTGCCCTCGTCCCAGTGCCAGGGTTGGGAGGCCGGGGTGGTGAACTCCAGCTGGGACAGAATGTTTTGGGGCCAGTTTGGCTTTGGCTTTGGCTTCGTTTGATTTGGCGTTGTTCTCTCTCTCTCTCTCTCTCTCTCTCTCTCTCTCTCTCTCTTTCAGTGAAATACGAGGAGTTATACTGCTTTTCCTTCAATCCCAAGCTGGATAAGGAAGAACGAGAGCAGGGCTGGTTGCTGATTGATCTCAGGGAAGAATACAAGCGAATGGGCCTCCCTGACAACCATTGGCAGCTCAGCGACGTCAATAGAGACTACAGAGTGAGTGGTGCCATTTTAGTGGAATTCAAACACGCAGTGACAGTTAGCGTGGGATAGCTTTGATCTCCTCCAAATTCTGCAGCTCTCTGTAGATGAAGTCTGAGGATTCCCAAGTCTCTTTCCAGTTGCTGGTTTCCTGCCCACTCCAGTACTAGGCATTGAACCCAGGATTTTGTGCGTGCTACACACGTGGCCAGCCACTGGAACTGTATCCCCAGCTCATTTTGGCTTTCTTTTTTTAACTGCGCCTAGAACTAGCCCCTCAAGACCATCCCTGCATATCCTTCTTTTAAGGAAGGCCCAGCGGAGACTCTGTGGCCAGACAGTTGATGGGAGAGCTGGCTGGGACCTCATTCTCCCATCACGTCTTTTTATAGAACAGGGGACGATTCGTGTGGCAATCAGAGGGACCTTGATGGCAGTTTGGCACCAGCCTCTTGATGTGCTCACTGGATTTTCAATTGGTACATAAGGTCACCAAGAGGCTCCCTAGGGATATGTGAAAAAAAAAAATGTGCCTATACTTCCAGAAAGGAGTATGGAGAAAGAGAAGAGAGCCAAGTGAACCTCTTGTCCCCTCCAGTGATGAGCTCATATATCAGTATTGGCTTCAATATTAATTCCTGGTGCTCCAGGGAGTTAGCAAGAGATGAGGGCGGGGTGGGGGGTGGGGGGGGTGGGAGGAGAGAGAGAGAGAGAGAGAGAGAGAGAGAGAGAGAGAGAGAGAGAGAGAGAGAGAGAGAGAGAGAGAGAGAGAGAGAGGGGTATCATTTCTTTGGTTTAACTCTTGTGGGTATGTATGCAGAAGCTTAAAATGCCATACCACTGAGATATACTCCAAGCTCACTCTTCTATCTTATTTTTTTTTCTTTGTTCATAATTACATACTTACATAACCTCTTTTCTTATTTCAGTAGTGCTTGTGTTTATTGGCCATTCCTAGTGACTCCTTGAATTGCCTTGTAACTAGACCTTTTCACTGTTTATTGGGTTCTTTTTCCTACCTCCCTACACTACCCCATCCCTTCCTACCCCCAACACTAGGTGGGCGAGAAAGAAGGTTAGAGAGGTTAGATACTTCCTGCTGATTTGGGATGTGGGGTGTCAAGTTCCTTGAGGAAAATTTGATCTTGCTCATCAGAATATCTCCAGCCAGCAGTCAGCAAACAACAAACAGTAACAGCAGCAGGGGGAGTAGCCACCCCCTCCCCCAATCTCAGGGCTCTAGCATTTAAATACCCTCTGAAGAGTCCCCAAGATTCCAAATGTAAACTATCTGTAGCTGGCAAAATCGTGCCTCTGCTAGGGCACGCGACAGATCATCGCCTGCCTCTGTGGTCCGTCTGAAGCAGCCCCATATCCCACACCTGGGATATAAACAAAAACACATTCCCGTTACATTTCTATGTTTTCTCCTCATTATTTTATTTATACATTACTGTGGGTTTTTCTTTTTAAACAAACTAAGATTTTCACTACATTGCCTCTTGCATTCTAGAATATTGCCTTGGTGTATATTTACAGATATTGTTTTGCTTTGCATAATTGTTATCATTCCTGTACCTATTACAGATAACTTTCAGCATGTTTCCTGGTCTTCAGAACTTGTGATTCATGGGTGGTTTTATTTTTGTTTTGTTTTTGAGACAGTCTCAAGCTCACCGTATAGCTAAGGATGCTATACTCTTGAACCTCCTGCCTCTGCATGTAAAGTGCTGCGGGATAGATTATGCTTCTATGCATGATTTATGGAATTTGAACCCAGAACTTCTTGCATGCTAGGCTAACACTCTACCGTCTGAGCTACATCTCAGATCTAATTGCTATTTATGCTTTCATATATTGTTAATATTTGTCCAAATTTGACAGTGTGTAAGATCTACAACTACAATTAACATTTTTACTATGATTGTTATAGTTTGATACTAAATCTTTTCCTAAAATTGGGTGGTTCTGCACTATTGTCTAGAATATCTCGATATAGAGATGACTTTAGATATAGTCAGTTACTTATGATACTGAATCTTCTTTATAATTATGCTTAAATTCAGTAATGATATCTTACTTAATCTTTGTGAAGAATTGGGTTAATATAATTAGACCAGATTATCCTCTTACTAAAGTCAACTTTTGCACCAAATGTTTTAGTCTAAAGATGAGAAAATGAAGGGAAACCCAACTTTAGTAAAGGAAGTTGGATGTCTTTATTTTTAAAATAGTTGTCTAACTGTCCTTGAGCAAGGAAGAAAATAAAGTGAACCATATCCAGTGAGTATTTTTTGAAAATACGGTTCTTTTTTCTTTTTGATGATTTTCTCACAAAAATATGACTCAGACATATTAAGCGGTGTCCTGCATTACACAGACTAAAAAGCATGTATCACTCATTTTCTTTTCCAGAATAACACATAGCAAAACAAGCCTGGCCATTCAAAGAATGACGTGACAGAAAAGGTGAAAACCTCGGGGATTTTCTGATTTGAGAAATATCACGGAAATATCTTTATTTACTGCAGTGTAGAAATAGAACAAAAATTGTCTAACATAGTAAGGTCTAACTAGTCATCTACTCAGAAATTTTCTTCTTAATCCACTTCTTACGAAATTGAATTTATGACAGAGAAATATACATATCTTTTCCTCTTGCCTTTGAGTTAGTTTATACTCCTTTTGAGTGGGTGGGGTGAAAGAAACTTGCCAGCGGCAGAGAAGATGTCAGGTGAGTTTGTGTGGTTGTGGACAGGTTACTAGTTGTCACTGAGACATCAGTTAGGACACCTGTTGCTAATGGCAGACAACTGTCTCAGCTTGTGCCTCATTTTATACACAATCCTGAGATTACCTCTGTTCAGATAAAGTAGCTGGTGACTGTTACAAGGGTAACATTTCACTGTGCTCTGTGATAGCACACTTGACTAGCACTCAGGGCCCAGGTTCAGTCCCTGGAAATGGGAAAAATTGCTCAGTCTTTATTGCAATGTAACTTAAAATATGATCAAAACCATGTGTTTAATTAGACTTGTTTTTTAATTTAGATTTTAAATTTAATTTGAACTTCAGTTCCTACAGCTACATCTTCCCATATTATATTTTATAAATTGCTTTACATTGCTCATATCCTCATTGTCATAAATTCCTTGAAATGAGTTCTAGGACCTAAATATTTAAAAATGATGTTTTTGTGTAGATGTATCTCAGTTCCTGTAAATACATTACTGGAAGGTCCTACCCAGGGCAGCAGAGAGTAGTTTTGCCTGGTCTAACGTCTTCATAGCCTCCATCTCTGCTACTGATTGCTGCCCATGGTCCAACAGCAATTCCTGTAATAAAGTAAGGACTTGCTAACAGCTTACTGAATGAGTGCAGGGATTAATAAGGTTCCTGAGAGCAGTACCCCACCAAGACACATGAGCCTTTAGGGCAGGCTAATTTATTGAGTGAGGACAAAAAGTAATATTTTTAAGTTCATAAACAATAGCCAGTTACTTTCATTACAAAGCCAAATGAGAAGGAAAAAGCAACAGAAAAATGTTTTTCACTGTTGTGAGTGCTTCCCATTCTCTCTGAGTTTTCCCTTTTGATTTTCAAAATGAGACAAAAATCTCCGGTGGTTCCTGAGGAATTGGAAAATGTAGTAGCATAAATTACATTGTGTGGCGCATTCTTCCTTACCAGGATTTTGGTCACAAGCCCATGAACTAGTTATGAAAGAGACAGCAGTGGGGTTTTTAAGATTGGCGCATTTCTTTTCTTTTGATTGGCGTAACCCGCTTAAACCATATAGTCTTTCCATGAAGACCTGCTTCTGTTCCTAGCATGACTGCGGCTCCTCTGCCAACACCAGCTGCCACTCTTAGCACATCCGAAGCCATTTTGCCTCCAAATCTCCATTTTGATCATAAGATGAAATTAAGTTCATGTTCTCAGACTCTACCTGCCTGGGAGCTTGAACAGCCTTTTACTCACAATTCAATACTTGTTGAACATTCTGCTTGAATTAATGATTTATGTTCTACTTAAACACACAATCCCCTGCTATGCTCCTTTCTCCTGGAACAGTGGGGAACTGGAAGTCCCCAAGCCTATATCCTAGCCAATCAGCCTAAATTGCTTTGTCTAGCTACCTGGACATTGTGGTCACAACAAAATCGATTCTTCTTGTGTTTAGCTAATCAAAATGATGTAATGCCGCCCTCCCCCTTGCTCCCCACCTGGCTACCTAGTTGTTACCTGGTTACAATTTTTCTTATAAAAAGACTGGCTCTTGGGCCCAGATTATGCCTTTGGCCACGGTCAGTCTTGGGGTTCTAATAAACCATCAATATCTCACTGAGATTGGTGCTCCTGTGGTTTTTGTGCCTATTCTTATATTGTAACATGATAAAAATACAGAACCAAATTTGATGTCTTCATCATTTTTAAGTGTGTGGGGTTTAGAATAATTCACTATGCCGCATTGCTGTGCAATTGAACTCTAGAACTCCTCTTGCAAAGCTGAAACTTTGTGTCCATTAAACAGTCATTCTCCCCCTTTCCCCTTATGCTCAGCCTGGTATTAGCATTCAACTTTCTGTTTCTGTGAATTAGACTCCTTCAGATACTGCGTATAAATACAGTTGTGCAATGCTGTCTCATTCTGCAGAACTTACTTTCATTTTCAGGGTGAATAATATCCCGGTGTGAATCGAAAGCACTGTGTTCATTCCTAGGGGGATGGTGTTTGTTTTGTTTCTTGGCTGTCAGGAACAGTACTACATCTAGCAAGGCTGTGTGAATACCTCTTTGCAAGTCCACTTACTCTTGTGGTGATTTACCCAGACTGAGGTTCCTGGATCAGGTAGTAATTGTATTTTAGAAGCTG
Source organism: Acomys russatus (assembly GCF_903995435.1). Taxonomy (NCBI): domain Eukaryota; kingdom Metazoa; phylum Chordata; class Mammalia; order Rodentia; family Muridae; genus Acomys; species Acomys russatus. Next base: position 29,971,535 of record NC_067163.1, on the reverse strand, counting down.
TGAAGGACTTTTGTACTGTTTTCCACTGTGCGTGCGTTGCTTCACGGTCTCACCAGCATGCAGAAGGTTCTGGTTTCTCTGCGTCTTTGCCAACCCTTGTTTTTGGCTTTGTTTTCATGGTGACCAGCCTAACAGCTGTGAGATGATTTCTTAGTGTAGTTAATTCTCATTTCACTGACAGTTTAGTGATGCTGAACTTCTTTTCATGTGTGTGCCGACTGTGAACATGTTTGGGGATATTCAAGTCTTTGTTTTCTGTCAAGCTATTTGCTTTTGTTGACGTGATGTTCTTTATGTATTCTAGATAGTAAATGCATAAAGAACAAGTGATTTGAAAATAATGTTCTTCCATTTTTAGGTACCTTTACATTCTTTTAGTTGCTCCTTGGGTACATAAAAGTTACGTTCAATATAGCCTCATTCTTTTTTCCAACACTTGTACATTTGACATTGTCCGTAAGAAATCAAAGCCAGAATTAATATGAAGCTTTTCCTCGTGTATTTTTGGGAGGTTGCATCCTTCATTTACAGCTTTAACCCACACTGAGTTAATCTTTGTGTAGGGTCTAAGGATTCACCTTTTCCCTTTGGGTGTGGATTTCCAGTTTTCTCAGTAACTAGGTAAGATCCATCCTTTTCCAAGAGCAGGTTTGGTACCTAAGCTGGGGTTACTCAGCTGCACGTAGGTTTATCTGTGGACTCTCCATTCTGTTGGTCTGTTTGTCTTTATGTCAGTGTCACTCTTTGGTTACACATGGCCTAGGTAACGTGCCTTGAAATTAGGACGTATGAATCCCCAACTTTGTTCTTTAGGGAAAAAATGTTTTGAGTATATGGAGTCACTTGAGAATTCATACTAGTTTTCAGATAAATTTTGTATTTCTGGAAAAATGGCCACTGAGACTTTGATAGGATTTGCCTTGAGTCTGTTGGTTGCTTTGAGTAGGGAACATGGTAGCCATATTGGATCGCTCCATTTCTTTCTCCTTCAGTCTCTTCAAAAGTATTTGTGGGTTTCAGGGTAGGACTCCTAGTTTTCTTGTTTGTTTTGCTTTTCAAAACAGTTTCTCTATGTAACAGTCCTGACTATCCTGGGAACTCGCTCTGTAGACCAGGCTGGCTTCCCAAGTGCTGGGATTAAAGACGTGCACCACCACCGCCCAGTGGATTCCTAGTTTTCACTCGAGAGTGTTGCCTACTTTGAAAGGAGGATAAATGTCAATATTTCAGCTCCACAAACAGCTGTTTACTAGAACTCAAGTTAAATGACGCTGCGCGCCGGAAGGTGTAATCGTTATCATCATTATCAGCATTAATGGATTTAACAGGTGCTTCAGCTTCTTAGCGACTCTACTGGAAGATGCTCAGAGTGAGTGCCATATACTTCAGCCTTGGCTGGTCGGCTGGGCTCAGTGCTCTGAAGAAGCAGGAGCCCTTTAATAGAGTTGTATTCAAGAGAGAAGGCCGTGCCAGCCAGCCCGCAAGCCTGAGCATTGTTATCTGGGCCCGGGTAGGGGAGCTTTGGCCTCTGCGTTGGCTGAGCCATGAAGGTCCCTATTCTCCTCTGGAGAGTGATAAGTCTGGTGTTACAGAAGGTAGCGACTGTCTTTCACAGAGGTGAGTGACGAGGGCTGTGTGTGCAGAGACATCAGTACAGCCTCTGAGTTGGGCTTTGAGTGTGAAAGAGGCTTCCAAATATTTTCCCTTCTCTACTCTCATTTCAGTCATGGTATACACAATGGTGTGGCCTGGACCACGCTGGCCGCTTTCTGGCCTTGGGAAACTCTCAGAGGGCCTGGCAGAAGCTGCAGAATCCTTTATTTTTCTCTTAATTTTCAGAAGCTTACGGGCAGTATTTTGGAAAGTCTTCCCTAGTACAGATTGGTATTTCACTTAGCCGTAAAACATTTCAGTTTCTTTGTCTTGCTGTTATCAGGAGCGGTATAGGCAATCCTCAGTTTACTTCCTTCAAGAGCTGCCTATTTTCAGCACATGCAATCTGGTGCAGTGACCACGTGTCTTTGACCCTTGGGCCTGTAGGAGTGGTGTGTGTGTGTGTGTGTGTGTGTGTGTGTGTGTGTGTGTGTTAATGTTCTAGTAATTTGCTTGCTTGAGACAGATTCAGACACAGGGCTGCAATCAGGAAGGAAGTGCAGTGTCATGGGGCCTCGTTCTGGCTGTCTGGGTCCAAGTGAGCTGGGCTCTGCGCTCCTGGAACAGGAGTTCCCTTCAGCGTCCCCAAGCCCACAAGAGACCGCAGCTATGCTTTGGGCCTGTAATCATCTCTTCTATGGCCTTTTCCTCTCTTGCTCCATGATTTTTAGCAGTCTTGTTAGGGGAGGCAGGCAGAGAGGGAGAGCACTATGGCAAAACTATTTGCAGACAGGAGGCTTGTGGTTTCTTGTTCCCTTCAGTGGCAACTTGCAGTGTGGTAAGGTTGGGTGGAGATGGCCAAAGAATAAATATTACCCCCCTATTGCTACACCCATGTGGATTCTGTTGCTATGACCCCACAGATGCTTGACTTCCAGGAAATAAACAGTTGTTTAATGAAGTCCAGGAAACTGCCGTCTGATGGATTGACTGATGGGCAGCCAGCAGCAGTCACCGTTGCCAAGGGCTGGCATTTCTTTTGCCTCTGATGGTTTATAAAGTGCTCTGTCATGGGTGTTGTTTGATTTTTTTTTTTTTTCTCTCTCTCTATCCACTCCCTAAAATATTATTACTAAACTGTCAGTTTTGGAGATTAGAAAACCAAAATACGCAGTGTAGTTCGGCTCCCTTGAGGTTGCAGAGCTGCAGACTCCACAGCACGTCTTGAGCAAGCAGCCGGTTTCTGATTCTCACCCTTTAGATCCTCTCAGGGCACCAGGTCTCCCTGCGGCACTTCCTGCCAGAAGGAGCAAATCTTTTCACACTACTTTACAAAATCAACACGGTGGACTCACAGATAAAGCTGGCACATTGTGTGGTAATGGGAGGCCCACCGTGAAATTCTATCTAGAAATCTTCCTGGGGGAGGACCCGGGAGGAGACTTCCTGAGGAAGGTGGGACTGGGCAGGCTGGGGAGGCATGGAAGAAACTGGAGAGACCCAGGGCCAGGGTTGTTCAGAGAAGGCTAAAGAAGTACCCCGTGTGCCAAGGACACAGAGGTGATCTGAGGATGTAAGGACTGTGGTTACATTTTAGGAAATGGTCCCCACATAGGCTGCCAGTCAAACACAGGCAGCTGTTATTTCTTCAGCCACTAGCATGCAGAATTAGTTTTTCCCATTTTGGTAGGAGGAAGACTCAATGGTCACTGTCTTCCCCCACATAAAGAGCCTTTGGAGAGAAGGGACAGCACACAATGACAGGTCGTTAGTGGTTACGGTGCTGTCCTTCAGAACTATGTCACAGAATCTGCAGTGCTTCATTTCTCTGAGTGGCTTCAGGTTCCCTCGAAACAGCCCCACCCTGTAACTTGATCAGGAAAGCTAAGACCCACAACCTTTTAAGTATGTCGAAATGGGATTTCTGGTGGCAAATTGCAGTGTAATGCTTGGTTGCCTCAACATACCTTTGTGTCTTTCGGTGACAGGTTTGTGACTCGTACCCCACAGAACTGTACGTCCCCAAATCGGCCACAGCACACATCATCGTGGGGAGTTCCAAGTTCCGGAGCAGACGGCGATTTCCTGCTCTCTCCTACTACTGTAGAGAAAGTCATGTATGTCTCAAAGCAAGCCTTTGTTTCACACTTCGCTTTTATGTTTTATCCTAAATGCAGATTTTTCTACCCCCTGTGTGTGTGTGTGTGTGTGTGTGTGTGTGTGTGTCTGTGTGTGTGTGTCTGTCTGTCTGTCTTTGTCTTTCTTTTTTCTGTGTATATTAATTTGAATTCTTAATGCCACATATATCCTGTGAATGGTGAGAGACAGTCTAGTTCCATGTAGAAACTCACTTACCTTCTATGTATGTTTGCTAATAACCTAATAGTAGGCTCAGACAGTACCTAAGTGTAATCAGCTGCCGTGCTGTTTTAGAGGCAAAGAATCCAGTGACTCTTTTTTAAAAATAGCATTTAGTAAGGTTGTGAGATTTCCTGGTACTATACTTTAAATCGGGATGCCAGTGAACTCACCCAGCAACTAAGTCTATTATGAAGTTGGTGATCCTCTCTCTGCATTGAGTTTTAGCTGTTCTTGAAAAGGTGTCAGATAGACATGACTTGAAGCATCACTTCATGATATTGTTACTCTAGGGAAACACTGTATGGGCACTTCAGCTCCCATTTTCCCATCTGTGTACACACTGAGATCTGAATTGCAGGTGGAATAATAGTCATATTTGCGTTTTTGTAACAGTATTTGTATTCTGGTATCATGCTTAACTGTATCGGTGCCTCTGGGTGAGGGCACTTCCTTAAGGAAGTATTACTGCTGAACGTGGGTTTCTGTGAGTATGTGGAAATCGGATGACATAGCCTTTTGGTTTCCCATGCTTTTATTGCTCATTTAACCCATCCATAGACTAAGAAGGGCCGTGTTGAGGTTGTAATGGGAGCAGTGAAAACCAGGTACTACGGGAATCAGGCCTTTCATCATGATGAGTGGGAGGTCATCCCTGATCCTGCAGGACCAGGACCCTTACCTGTGGCAGCAGGGTGAGAGAGAGCTTGGATCAGGGCCTCTTGGCTTTACCAGATATCAAGGCACCTGTAACATTAACTTTAAGCCTGTTTCTGTACATGAGCCTTGTTCCCCATCCCCACCCCAACTCCCTTTGGGATCAAACAGCTTTGCAGGTCATGCTTAGAGACTTTTTACCTATGAACAGCGCTCTGGGTATGCTTGTTATTGAGAGGCACTTTATTGTTTATTCTTTGTTATTATGTTAGGTTTTTTTTTTTTTTTAATTGTGTAAAACATGGTCTCCTAGATTCATAGCATACATTGCTAGGGGGAAAACGCCTCGTAAATTATTTCTATTAAGACAGATTTTCTTATACAGTACAGGCTTTTAGTTCTGCTTATCATTTTGTTTATTGAAAAGTCACCAAGGTTCTGCATAGTTCTAGGACTGTTATAGGATTGTATTCCATTAATTTTAATTACTACCAGTAATACTCATTTAATTATTACTTTTATACATGAAGAAGCTGAGATGCTGAGAAGGTACGTAATTGACTCCGGATCATATAGTGCAAGAAAACTAAGATTCAAGTCAGATTTTCTCAAATACTACTCCTAGAGATGTGTCATACTGCCTGACTTCCTGTTGATTCAGGGCCTGGATGTGTGAGAGTCTGTAAATCACTCTCCTACCATGCACAATGCCCAGGGTTCAGTCCCCTGTACTGAATAAACCAACTGGGTATGGTGTTGTACCCTGAAATCCTAGCATTCTGGAGGCTCAAAAATTCAAGGTCATCCTTAGTTATACTGTGAGTTTGAGACCAGCCTGAGTTATATGAGACCTTGTCTCAAAACCAAAACAAACAAGAAAACGAGAGGCGTCTCTGTTAGTGAGGTGCTGCCAGTTAGTGGCGAGATTCTCTCCAGGATCTGACACTCAGGGTTGCGTGTAGGACCCACAGAAATATGCACAGACTACTTTGCTTCCATTCAAAATGGAGCAAAACTGGGGACAAAAGCATGAGTGAGTGAAGAGTTTCATTTGGATCACTTCGTTGAACAATAGAATAACAACATCTAGTCTAAATGTGTGGCTTAGTGGCCACAGTTCATAGTGTATCCCTATAGCAGTCACTCTTAGCTAAGGTTTCTTTAACCTAGATAAAGAAGGTTTTTAAAGCTTAGATAAAGATAGATAAACTGTGAAGACTGTTCCAAAACCCCCTCAGAGCAGAGTGCAGACCCTGGCCCTATACTTATTCGCTTGGTCAGGCCTGAGGATTAGACCTGGGGCTTTATGCATGCTGGGCAGGTGCTTAGCCAGTGCACTCTACCTCCGGTCCTGTTCTGTCTTTTATTTTGAGACAAGGTCTCACCAAGTTGTCTTCAATTCACCTTGTACTTCAGACTAGCCTTGAACTTGTCATCCTCGTGCCCCAACCGCCCAAGTATCTAGAATTTCAGGCCAGTGTACCTACCATGCCTGGCTGCTTATCACTCTTTTAAGACCAAAGGAAGTATTCTCTCCTTAGTCCCTTGTGATGGTTTCTTTGCAATGGGCTCAGTTTACAGCTGCTCCAAACCCTTAGGTCCTTCCTGTCATATCTGCTTGCTTCTGGGTCTGGCTGCAGCTTGCTGTCTCATTTCCCTTTCCTATGCTCTGACCTGCTGGTCCCTTTTTCCTCTCTACCTACTTCCTGTGAATTTGAAGATTGCTTTGCTGAACTGTGCGCCCGGCTATAGGTCCCAGTTTCCTTGAACCCCGTCAGTAATTGCTCATCTGCTCCTGAGCTGTTCTAGAGTCCTCATCTAATTTCCAAGCTCTTCACAGCACAGTTCTGGGTCTTTAGACTCAGAGAGGGGCTGGGTGTGGGGGTGCACGCCTTTAATCTCAGTACTCAGGACGCAAAGGCAGTTGGAGCTCTGTGGCGTCCAGGCTAGTCAGGTTTATAAAGCGAGTTCTAGGCCAGCCGGAGCTATATAGTGAGACTCTGTACCTTCTCCAATGACAGCACTGAAGTGCACATTTTTTTTTCCTGGAGAATTTAGGCCAAGGCCAATTTGTTGGGCTGGTGTCCTTATTTGCTGCTTCTTCTTCTTGTTGTTGGAAAACACTGACCAAAACCAACTTGGGGAGAGAGGTGCTTATATGGTTCATCATTGGGGGAAGCCAAAGCAGGACCCTGGAGGCAGGAACTGAGACAGGCCACAGGGGAAAGCGGTTTCCTGGCTTGCTGCCCATGGTTTGTTGAATTTGCTTTCTTATACAATCCAGGAATACTTGTCCAGGCATGGCACCATGCATAATTCTCCCACATTAATTGTTAATCAAGAAAACGCCCCATAGGCGTGTCCACAGGACAGTCCCTTGAAGGCAGCTCCTCACTTGAGATCCCTCTTCCCCGATATGTCTAGGCTTCTGTCAGGGTGACAGAGGCTAACCAGCATGATTGAGAAGGCAAGAAAGCCGAGTTTGAACTCAGAGATGATTCCCTCAGGTGAGCAGACCCTAAGCAAGTGATAGTACGATGGGACTATTGGTGAGGCCTTCCTTCCCAGCTCACTTAGGGTGGTTCCATCTTCTACTGACTGTGGCTCCTTGCATCCTTCCACCACGCAGGTCACACAGTGATTGGGGTGCTGTTGAGCTTTTCAAGTTGTCTGACATGTGAATTAAATGTCAGCAGCACTATTTTAAAAAAGAACACAAGGGAATAAAAACATAACCTAGGAAGGAGAAAATAGATGACTAGCTCAAGTCAACTTAAAAGCAAACCCGTCGGTCTGCACCTACAGAGTCAGTGTAGGCTTGCTTAGTCATCACACATCTCATCAAGAGATTTATATGTATTTCAATGGTAGAAGCTAAGCCCACAGAAATATTTTTCATGAAAGCCGTGTTTAAAGTCATGCGTTTATCTACCCTCACTTACTTATGGCTATTCTATATATCACCCACGAGTGCGGTATCAAGTCCTCCATGCTGTCCGTGGGGATGGGTCTCAGAGTTCCCCCTAGGAGCCAGTGTCTCCACATGTGCCAGCCCCTCACGTAAAACGGTAGTGTGTGTTTGTACCCGGTTCACATCCTCCTGCATACTTTACATCAACTCTTGATTGCTTAAAATCCCCAATCAAGGCAAATACTTGAAATTATGGGTTATTTGGGGGAAAGGCAACAATAAGAAAAATCTCAGTGTATTCAATACACAGTCAGTACTTTTACTTGAATACCTTTGATCCATGCTTGTTTAAAGCCACAGCTAGTTAAACCCACGGGTGCAGGACCTGGCAAATGGAAATGGAAAGATGGCTCTATGATGTTGGAGGGCAGGAAAATGGCAGGACACACTGAGATGAGGGCTGAAGAAATCCCTTATTTCTAAACACTGTTAACAGAGCAAACCTAGCTGGAACATGGGCTTTCGTTACTGTGGAAATGTGACGCTTGGGTTTGATTTTGGGTGCTCATGATTCTTTTAAATAGAATAGTATAAAAAAATTGACAAAAAACACTAAAATGTTTTCCCTAGTCATGCCATTAGTAGTGCTCTGTAAGTTTCAGGAGGGTAGTATTCTACCTTCAAACACAACTTGATTTCCACAAAACCCAATTCCGTTTTCCTATGTTGGTGCAGGGTGCAGCCTAACCAAAGGCCTGATTCTGGGCAAGTTCCCAAAGGATCTCTGATAGTATGTGATTCTGTGGTCTCTTCCCACAGGCCTCCATCTGCAGGAGCAGCCAGCCCCTTTCTGGCTTCAGTGCTAGGTGCCTGGAGGACGAGCAGATGCTTCAAGCCATCAGGAAAGCCAATCCTGGAAGTGACTTTCATATACGTCGTGGACACAAGGCCTAAAGTAAGTGTCAACGCTTTCATACATGTCTTGTAGGCCTGAGTCCCGAGGCTGGAGAGAACCAAAGCTTAACTGGTAACATTCCTTGCTCTGGTTGCTTCATCTGAAAAGAGCTGTTCTTGGCGTGATCAGCCCACGAGGACACCAAGGGGCAGCTCTCTCCTGACACTCAGCTCCTGGAAAGGCTAAGTGTGTCGAGTACATTGTTTTTAACCTTGTTTTTAACCCTGAGCTGGTTGCACGGTAAATGGGTGATGTCACATTTTACAAGTTGTGTGATGTGTGAATTAAATGTCAGGCAGGCTATCAAAAAAGAACACGGGAATAAAGACATGACATAGGAAAGAGAAAACAAACTAATAGCTCAAGGCAGTTTACAAGTCAAACCATTAAGAATAGGCACTTAGTGGCATAGACATAGGTATTTATAGACATAGTCTTTAGCTGTCTTGCTACATCATACATAATGGGTCTCTGCCTTCCTAGTAAACGTTCAGCTGCACAACACTGATCAAATCTTTAAGCCAGGAATAAAAATATTGTCCAGATGGGAGGTCTGCACTTGAAAGATGTGAAAAAGTCTTTAACTTAAAAAAAAAAAAAAAAAAAAAAAATTTATTTATTTATCCATCCACTTTACATCCAAACTGTAGCCCCCTCCCTCACGGTCCTACCCTCTTTCCCCTATCACCTCTCCCCTGCACCTAAGAAAAGGGGAGCCCCCATTCACCCCAGCATATCAAGTTGCATTAGGACTGAGTGCTTCCTTTTCCCCTGTGTCCTGGTGAGGTGACACCGCCAGGAGGAAGTAATCCAAAAGCAGGCAACAGAGTCTATGCCATAGATAGCCCCTGCACCCCTTACTAGAGGACCCAGATGAAGCCTGAGCTGCCCATTGGGTACATCTTTGTAGGGGGCCTAAGTCCAGTCCATGCATGGTTCTTGGTTGGTGCCTCCGTCTCTGCGAGTACCCCGAAGCCCAGGTTAGTTGGCTCTGTTGATCTTGTGGAGCTCCTGTCACCACAAGGTATTTCTGTCCTTCGTCTCCTCTTTTCCACAAGGCTCCCTGCACCCTGCCCAGCGTTTGACTGTGAGTCTCGGCATTCGTTTTGATCCTCTGCTGGGTGGAGTCTCTCAGAGAACAACTATGCTAGGCTCCCATCTGTAAGCATAACAAGAGTGTTGTTAGTAGTATCAGGTGTTGGGTCATTCCCAATGGGTGGGTCTCAGGTTGGGCCAGGCATTGGTTGGACATTCCCTCCATCCTGAGTGAGGTAACCCAGACCCAGAAAGACACACATGGTATGTACTCACTTATAAGTGGATATTAGCCATATAGTACAGGATGACCATGCTACACTCCACAAACCCAAAGAAGCCAAGTAACAAGGAGGTCCCAAGGGAGGATGCTTGAATCTCACTCAGAAGGGGAAATAGAATGGACAGTGGAAGTGGTTGAAGAGAGGGAGCAGGATAGGAGAGAGAGTGCTGAGGGAAATGAGAGTGGGGACCAGATATGGTGGGAGAGGAGGTGGGGGGGTTGGGAGGTGGAAGGACAGAGGGCTTGCAGAGAGAAGAGAAACTGTGGGCCGGGGCCATCTCTGAGACAACTGGAGACCTACAATAGGGTAGGCTCTTGGAAGGATGCGGGGGTGACTCTAGCTGAGACCCCTAGTAGCGGTGGTCATGGAGACTGAAGTGGCCATCTTCTAACCAGATAGGACTCAGTGGAGGGAGGAGAACACGAACCCACCCACAAAACCGTCAACCCAAAATTTACCCTGCTTATAAGATGTGCAGGGATAAAGGTAGTGTAAAGCCTTACCTTCTGTTGTTGTGTCTGTTTGTGCTTCTGAGCCCCTTTCTTCTGCCCTGCCTGCCCTCCTCCTCCGTGTACCGTTTGTGTAAGGTAGAGCTGTTCTGTATTTTCTGGCAGTTTTGTGCTTTTTACAGGATATTCTGTCTACAGACAAACTCAGATGGGAAGGCAAGACAGGGCTTTACTGAGTGAAGGCTGGAAACCATTTTCCTACCCCACTTTTCTAACAGAGAGCAACCATTGGCCTCCTAATGTAAGAAATAGTGACCCAAGTTGGCTCTGTGTACTGTGAGCCTTCCCTAGAATGTGGCAGCTGCAAGGCCAGGCTAGTCCATGTTTAGAGCCAATTAAGAGTACACTGTGTTTACTCTTAAGTGGTAAGAAGTTTGACTCTGATCCATTAAGTAAAGTGGAGGTCCCTTCTCTCATATTTATCCAGGGCCATTCACGTGGTCTCCAAACTGTTGGCCTGAAGCTTGCTTGCTTGCCTTTTTAAAAAGACCATAATCAGGTTGGTTGGTTTCCCCTACCTCACCCTTCCTAGGTGGCCAGGAAACTAAGTAGATGTTTGTCCTCAGTCCTTGCCCCCTGCAGCCAGATTGACTCCCTAGTACCATTAAAGAGCAAGGCGTAGGAGGCAGCTTGGAGGCTCCTGGTCCTTGGCCTTGAGTCCACACAAGGGCTTCCCAACCTATCCCCTCAGACGACCTTCTGAATTGTTCACGGTATAAGATGAAGGGCCGCAGAGGCGGTGGCATTCCCAAGTACACATTGAGAAAAGTCTGCTTGGTCACACGCTGGTGCTAGAGGTTGATGCATTGAAAAATGACAATGTGTGAGAACAGTGTCTGCTGGGGTCTGAGACAGGGAGTGTCGTCATAGTTCAACCTTGCCTGCAGCTTTATCACATGTTCTGGGACTTGGCTGACCTTGCAAAAATGCTAAGCACTTTCTCGTTTCATTCTTGTAAGAATCCTGCAGGTTAGAGTTTTTTTTTTTTTTCCTTTTTCTGGGTGCAGGTTTAGTTTTAAAGAGTTAAGTAATTTCCACATTGAAATACTGGATTATTTGACCTCAAAGCCAGTATTTTTTCTGTTACCATAAACATCTCTAGGGAACCTTGTCTCCACTTCCAGACTCTAGAAGGTTGATCATACACCCCGTGGATCAACAAAAATCACTTCAAGGCTAAAGGAGCAGGAAGGGCTCTGAGCTATGTGTTGCTATGGAGGGAGTGTGAGTCCTGAAGGCAGGGGTGAAGTGAAGACTGTCACCTGCTTAAGCTATGGAGGGGGTCTGAGTCCTGAAGGCAGGGGTGAGGTTGAGGCTGTCACCTGCATAAGCTATGGAGGGGTTGTGAGTCCTGAAGGCAGGGGTGAGGTTGAGGCTGTCACCTGCATAAGCTATGGAGGGAGTGTGAGTCCTGAAGGCAGGGGTGAGGTTGAGGCTGTCACCTGCATAAGCTATGGAAGGGGTGTGAGTCCTGGAGGCAGGGGTGAGGTTGAGGCTATCACCTGCTTAAGCTATGGAGGGAGTATGAGTCCTGAAGGCAGGGGTGAGTTTGAGGCTGTCACCTGCATAAGCTATGGAGGGGGTGTGAGTCCTGGAGGCAGGGTGGGGTTGAGGCTGTCGCCTGCTTCAGTAGATGACTGGCCCTTGTCATGCTCCAGTTCCAAGGATTGCTTTGTGGTTACGGCCTTAAGATCACAACATCAGTGGTTGTCTCATTGTGTAACAGGAAGTCATGGGGTATGTCTCTTGTTCTCTGGTAATGAGGTAGTATCTGTTCGCTGGGTCCCATGCAGGTGGCATCCTCAAAATACAGCTATGAAGATCCAGGGTGTCTAAAAAGTGGGAACCCGAGATCTTATTTCCTGGTTATACATGCATTAAACTTGCAGGTGGCCATCGGCAGAAGGAGAATGGGAGAGAGACATTTGTGTTTCATGGCAAGCTGGGCGGGGGACAGTCTTCACTGCTGCTCTTTGTCAGTGCAAGCATGGAGAAATATCTTTTGGCTCAGGTTGGACCGGAACAAACTTGATAAAACCTTGCTAACAGCTTATCTACACTGAAGGTTTGTCAGTGACGGGTGTCAGGCAAGTATGTGGCCAAGGCTGCTGGAGTAGGCTCATGCCACATGCGAGCTCCCATGTGAGTGAACCAGACACATTCTACCTCTGGGAGCCTACATGTGTGCCTTAGGAAAGTCACCCTTTAGATACCTATGCAGAGAAGGCGTAGAGACGGTCAATTAGTATTTATCAGAGAAGCCTGTCAGTAAGACAACTGCAATTGCCTAGCTTCCTTCCCTGTGGCCCCTTCTACCAACTACACAGAAGAGCTGAGCCTGGTAGAAACCATAGGAGGGGAAAGTTCTGGAGAAACCGCTCATCAGTCCACACAGCCTGTCGAGAGGGAGAGACCATTGAACACCTTATGTGGATTGAAAATGTAAAATAACCTGGCCTGAGATTTCCTACTAGAATATAATCCTGGTATTCTTAAATATGCGCAAGATGTCTCTAGATGAGGACAGGGAGATTCTGACAGGCCCCTTTGTAGATAGTACTTGTAGGCACTAAGATCATCTAGTGTTCACATGGTGTGCCCGTGGTTAGAGCTCATAGGCCGTAGCAAGATAAGGAGAGGAAGGGACCATCCTTTGACAACCTCTGTTAGGCTCTGGCTCAGTTCTCCTGCTAACGCCAGCTTTGCTGTTCAACACTGTCAGATCAGGCCTTGTCATGATTCATAAAATGTATCTGGTACGATCCTAGATTCCAAGGCCAGGACAGGAACCAGGCCTTCTTTCAGCTTGATCTCAAGACCAACCCTCACTGGGGGTTCATGGGTATGATGGGCCCAGGGGTGGTACAGAACCTGCTTCTGTTTTTTGTAGTCTTGGCTTGATTACCTTGTAGGCTCATTCTTTTATATAGTCATGTGGCCAGTTGGTCAGCTGGTCATTCGTTCTGTGTGTGAACAGCATGGCCATAGGTGAGGTGTAGAGATGTGGCGGTCAGTGACGAGGCTCCTGGGGGCACACACTCTTTCCCTCTTCAGTGCTGATTTTTTTTTTCCAGCGCTGAGCACTGGGACTAGGGCTTCACGCATGGGCAAGTGCTCTACCATGGAGCTGCATCCCTAGTCTCTGTTCACTGTCTGTTTGGGGACTGGGTCTTACTAAGCTGCCAAGGCTGCCCTTGAACTTGTACTGTTGTCCCATTCTCAGCCGGCAGGGTAGCTCGGATTACAGGCCTCTGCCACGAGGCCTGGCTTAGTGATGAATTTTTAAATGTCCACCACTGGCCATGTTCTCCCGTGTAGTCGACCTTCTCTGTCACCAGCTCTAAATCAATATCTACTTTTCCCATTAGAGATAGTCAGAATGACTCAGCAGCTGCTCACCACCACAGAGCTTAAATTCTGTAGTTAGTCAAGGCTGTCTGTAGAGGACCCTAAATGTGTTTGAGCCCCTCTTGGGCCTCTGCCCCTTTTTTCCTTTACTGGTATTACCATAGCAACCTGTCGCTCATCCCCACCCCTACCCCACCCCTAGTAAACCCCAACTGTCGCTCTGTTCTCGCCTGGGGAAGGGACGCTCCAGGTTCCAACTCTTCCAGGTCCTGCTGTTCACTTGGCCCCTCCCAGGCTAGGTGGGGATTACCAGCTCCCATTGGGCACCAGCTCCATGTGTCTCCCTTCCCATATTCAGTCATGTTCCTACGACATCAGGAACACCTTCATCTGTGCATCTGTCCATCCCAGCCAGGGACGCTTTGTTTGTTCTATGGGGGTTTCTGAGTGGATTCTCCAACCCCTGCTTCTCAAGCAGAACTAGAAACTGGGACACACTCATCTTTATGGCTCTGTCTACTTGGGAATTCTTAAAAATTTGAAGCCAGTATCTTTATTTAATTATGAACTGGAGTTCTCAGCCAAAGGACGACCCACATTAGACATGCTAATAAAGCATTCTCTCTCTCTCTCTCTCTCTCTCTCTCTCTCTCTCTCTCTCTCTCTCTCTCTCTCTCTCTCTCTCTCAAAATTATATTTCTGCTTTGACAGTTCAGCTTTTGCCACATAAAATAAGTGGAGCTCCTGAAAGAATTGTCTACATGACTGATAGGTTAAATATTGCCACCTTCTGTTCATTATATGAAGTGCACATCGGCTTTCTGGAAGTTTTCTCCTGTGTGCTTTCAAGGAAAACTGCCAATCAGTTTCCCCACTGTAGCTTCTAAGTCATTTCAAATGCGAGCATATGTTATATGTATAATAACTGTAGTAGTGACTATATTTTGCTTGCTACGTGCTCCACATGGTTAGTGGAGGAGGAGGGGGCATGGTGAGGAGGCTTGCCTTGAAGTCAAATGCAGAATCAGTCCATAATTTGTGTAATAGAAGGCTTTTTGTATAGATCCTGTCAATTTGTTATAGTTTATGAGGCTTATTACAAAGGTTTAGCCACAGCAGACCTTAAAACAATGGTGTGAAGCATTGGTTTTTATAGTACACAGTTCCATGAGAGCAGTACCTATATATAATTTCTGGAAGAAAAAAGACCCCTCAAAATATTAGAATCCTTTAAAGGGTGAACATACAGTATCCTTAAAATATATTATTAAATTTTTTCTTGATCACAGCTAAAGCATTTGTTCTTAAGTCTGGTGACTTGCTTTTGTAGAGTGGGGTCAGTCTCCTGAATTAGTGACAGCTCCCACAGATATCAGAGAAGCTGAGCTGAGGAACAGGAACTGCTTGTTCTTGAAGTGGCTGATCCCGTGCCAGTGGCTTGCTCTTAGCTGCACTGTGTGAATTCTTGATTGTCCCATTCTTATGAGTTATAGTCCAAACTTAATATACACGTCTTGTAACAGTGAAAGGCTACAAGAGTATCTGAAGTAATGTTGATAATACTGTCCTACAACTTATCACTCCCTGTTCTTCTGGTGAAATTGTTATCACATTGGCATAGTCTTCAATAATTTTAATTCTTCTTAATGAATGTAAAGAAATACGGCAGTGTGTTTCTTAACAATGGGTGGTTGCATGAACATGCTCTAGCTTACATATATGTACATATAGATATGTAGAATTTAAACTCTGTGGTGGTGAGTCATTCTGACTATCTCTAATGGGAAAAGTAGATACTGATTTATAGTTGATGACAGAAAAGGTCTACTACATGGGAGAACATGGCAAGTGGTGGACATTTAAATTCCAGGGCATAGCTATGCCATGGTTTATCCTCTTAACGCTCCCATGAGATATTCATAGACTTGCAGCTTTCGTGTTTATAAAAACATTGTGACTAACATTCCTATCTATATGTGTGGGGACCTTTAATTTTGTGAGGTTTCCAGAACTCGAAGATCTAGGCCAAAGTATTTTTAACTTAACAGCTTTTTAAATTTAACTATTTGATGGACTACCTTGTACTATACACTTAAAAGCAACCATCCTCTGCTCCCTACCCCCATACCACCAATTTGGCTACTCTCCAAACTTTGTGGCCTGAGGAAGAGAATGACTAAGTAACAGTCTGCTTAGTTAGGCTACAAGGGAGGAACATCCCCAGCCATATATCCTTGTGATTAATCTGCTTTTCCAGCAAGGCAGGGCTCGTCTGTTGATTGTGCTCTCAGGTCAGAGCAGTTTGACCTTAATGAATTTTGTCAGCATCCATTAGCATTGAACCCAGTTTACACTGAAATTCCGAAGTCTTATCTACAAAATTATGGGTTTGAAAGTGACAAAGCCCCCAGTTAGGCATCTAGATTTGAAGAAGGCAGATGGAAGAAGCGTCTTGAAGCGTGAAGCAGCATTCTCTCTTTAGTGATTCCTGCTGAAGGCTCCATTGGGCAAATTACAAGGAATGTCCCCAACCGAAGACTAGTTTCTTCATGTTATGGTTGAGGCAGATAATGTGACTTACACAGCCTTATGTTGATGGCTCTCTGTGGCTATTCTTCTGCCAGTCACCCAGAATGGTGTTAAACTGGCTCTGCCACACGCTGCCATGTCGGGTCAGCACCGCTGTCAGAACTGGCAGAGGGATCTCCAGGAGGATTAACAGAATGTATCCCACTAAGAAAATGCTACCCAGGCCAGCACGTGTGTGCTGGTGACCGTAAGCTCAGCCTTGTGCTTGCAGCTATGAGCGCTCAGGATGTGTTCCAGGGATGTAAACCACGTTGTGTGTCAACATGTCTTTGCAATGTTTTTATTAAGCGTCCAACAAATGTCTTGGTTGTTCCATGTCCTGAATTGTAACTGATGACCATTTTGTTTCACTGACCACTGCAGCTTAATGCCATGGCAAATCGTGCTGCAGGGAAAGGCTATGAGAATGAAGACAATTATTCCAACATCAAGTTTCAGTTTATCGGGATAGAGAACATTCATGTTATGAGGAACAGTCTTCAGAAAATGCTGGAAGGTAAACCATTTTGTTATGCACACGATTACAAGAATAGTTACGTATTTTGATGCCAAGATGGAATAAGATAGTCTTTTGATTTATTTTTTTTCCCAATGATAATATTAAACAAGTGTGGTAATGGGAAAATATATTTCAGTTGGGAAAATCATCATGTTACAGTGACTCTCTAAACATGTTAACAGCCTTCTGGTTTCAGTCACATAGTGGTATCAAGTGCATTGATCATTTGGCAGTTAGGAGCCAGGTACTCTACATTGGTACTTGAATATCCTAGGTAAAAGTACAGAGGGAGGGGAACTTCCTTCCTTCCTTCTTCCTATCTTTCCTTCCATCCATCCGTCCTTCCATTCTTCACTTTCTTTCGTTCAAGGATATTTGGAGAGAAAGTAGTCCTACCTTTAAAGCAGTAATCCCCAGTGTTCCTGTGTGGAAATCAGGTCCACAAGCTGTCCCCACATTGCTGAGTGGCTGATAGATGGAAGGGTGATGGAATTCAGGGATCCTTATGTCTGCAGGAACTGTGAGAGCGCACATGTACGCACCACCCCCATCCTAACAGAGCAGTGAACGCTGTGGGGATGCACCAGAGCTTACATCCTCGTGTGGAGAGAAATGAAGAGATGGGCATGTGATTTGGAAGAACTGTTCTTGTGTCTTGCATTTCATGCAGAGGTTGCCTCATTACTGCTTATGCTCTTCCTGATCATGAAGTCCCATGGAGGGATCCTGCTGCATCCAGAGGCAACTGAAGAAGAGGAAGATGCCGGGATCACAGTGCCACGTCTTGCCTATGAACCCTAGAATGTCTTTGAGAAGAATGTGGAGGGATGGGGTGGAACCTAGGGAAGTCAGTTGTCTCAGTGGGAACTGTGGAGTCTGAGATGAAGAGAGACAAGGAAGGAGCTGAATTGTTTGGGGGGATGCACCTTTGCCCTCGGTTACTTACCCAGTTCTCTGTTCCATCAGGACAGCACAGTGTGGTCCACCGGGGGACCTAATCTCTCTCTCCTGGACCTCCCAGGTGACCTTAGTCATTGTGGGGCTTTGAACACATTAGTTGTTTCTTTAGGAATCGGGGAAATGAGAGGATTCAATTAATAACTTATCCAGGTTGTGGCAGTTGTGGTGGTTTTTTTTTCCTGCATGGCAGTTTGGTGCCCCTGGTTGTAACAATTTAAAATTGGACTGAAGACTGTGGGTCTAGCTCAGTAATATAAGGCATTGGGTTCGGTTCTCAGCACTGGGCTAGATAAATGAGCAATTAAAGAATTAGAAGAAGCCAATTCCTGCATCTGAGACAGCAATGTTCACCATATTTTGACACAGTTTGTTGTGTCTTAGGTCAAGTTCTAACAATTGAGGTATGGGTATTTGAGGTTCTTAAGCATCTAGAGATGTGGAAGACAGGTGGCTTAGCCTGGCTCTGTTGTTGAGAAGACACTCTTGAGTGTAAGATGTGCTCAGCATTGTTACTGTCATCAGGGAAACTTCATGTTGACACACTTTTACAGTTTGCATTCAACAGTTTTCTAAGACAGCCTTCCACATCATAACTTTCCCTCTGTACAGAAAATTGTTCCTGGGAATATTTATAACATAGGCCTCTGCCTTTGGTTTCTGAGCTACCCTGTATTTGACTTTTCAACCCTTGTCCTCTGGTCTGTCTCACTGCTTTTTCTAGAGGCCAAGCAAATGGACAGAGTTCGGGAGGGCAGCTCTGTTTCACAAGGGATCACGATGCTGCTGCATAACTCTGCCATGTGTGGTTGTAAGCAAAGGCAGCTTTCCGGATGCTCTTCTGGGGTCTTGACCAATGTTTGACTACCTGTTTTTCCTGAGTAAATTATAACCCACTGATGGAGGCTCAGCCAATAAAGTGATGCACCCAGTAAGACCCACCTTCCCAGGGCACTCTACTTCACACGGGGTTCTTGGCATCCCAGCCTAGCAGGCAGGACTAGTGGAGTTCCCCATGACTCTGACTTCCTTCAAATTTGCTAAACCATGGATTGGGATTTTACCAGAAGGGATTATGAAATGGAAAGTGGAACTTGTGTTACGGCTTCCTGTGTCTAGTACAGTGAGTCTGTGAGTAGGAGCCCCAGGACATTTCATTAGAAACAGAAATTTAGGAATGAGTTCACATCCTCTGTAGGTCCCTTCACTGGGGTCAACAGAGGTCAACTTAAACTTTAACTTTTTAGGTTGTAAATCACCTACAGAAAACACGAAAGCTATGTTTCTGGTACACAACAGTTTTGTAACTGTTAGTTAGTCAACTTAAACTTTTAACTTTTTAGGTTGTAAATCACCTACAGAGAACATGAAAGCTATGCTTCTGGTGCACAACAGTTTTGTAACTTAATTGCTTTTTGTGGTAGTTCCCCTTTCTCTCACACAGATAATTGCTTTCTTCTCAAAGAATAAAAGATCACTGACTTCTCTTTGTTGTAAGAACAGTGGCTAGAAGAGCCTAGAGTGCACTCTTTGAGGCAGTTCTCTCTAGCAGTGGAATTTGACTGGCATGCATCCTTGGTACTTGGTGAAAATGCCATCTGCCTTTTGTATGAAGAACAAGGCATGTAGTGTACATAGAAGTGTTTATTGTCACAGCTTGGTGAGGTGGCCCAAAAGCCTGAACCCTCTTTGTGTAGTTTGTCCTCAAACAAGGCCTTTGGGGAAAGATATGGCAGAGGCAGTTTTTCCTTTTCTATCCAGTGTGCCATCTTTTGGATGTTGCCTAGAGTTTCCCCATCTCCCGCCTCCTCCCTCCTGTCTTTGTCAGTTCTATTACTTGCATTCCACAGAAATCTTGTTTTGGTGTCTATTCTATGTCTGTGTAGCTTACTACTTAGTCGTGTAAATAAAATGTAGATGTCAGGCTGGTGCTGGGTGGCGTGGGGCGCTGTTCCTCCTCCTCCTCCTCCTCTTTTTCTTCATCCTCCTTCCTTTTTCCTCTTCTTTCACTCTTTTTGTTGGAAATAGGCTCCCACTATGTAGCTCAAAGGAGATCTTTTTATACTTCTGCCCTGAGTACTGAGATTACCGTCATGCAAGCATCCTCACTTAAAGGACTGTACTTGGTTTGTACGGTAGTGTTATATAATGAGCGACATCTCTGGAAATAAAGAACGAGCTTCTTAGGCCAGACAGTTGAAGATAAAACTAAGTTGAAAAAGTAATAAAATATTTGAATTTGCTCTGATAAATTTCAAATAATCATTTCTCAGTTAAAAAAATAAAATACGAACACTACAAAGAAGGTGATAAGATGAGTGCTGAGTGTTTCTATAGCATTGAATTGGCTGGGGGGTGGGGGGTACACACTGCTTAGTGATAGATAATTTTTTTTTTTTTTTTTTAATGTGCATTGGTGAGAGGCTGTCAGAACTGAGAGTTACAGACAGTTGTGAGCTGCCATGTGGGTGCTCTTCCTTTGGAAGAGCAAGCAGTGCTCTTAACCACTGAGCCATCTCTCCAGCCCCAGATATATAATTTCTTACAAGATTTCATCCTCTTATGGACTAATCTAGAATACGGCTTTAAGCAAGCCCACACCGATAGCAGTGTTTCACTTAGGATAGTAGAACTTTGGAAGCCAGATATATATATATATATATATATATGTCTTGTAATAGTAAATGATGAAATAATTTTGGTCCACGTTCTTGATCGAAATGTAGGTGAAATAAGAAAACAAGGCTGGTAGTCAGAGATCTCCAGGTTCAGGGAAAGCCTTCTTCAATATGCAAGGTGGAAAGTGATCAAGGAGGACACATGATGTCTATAGGTGGCATGCCTGGTTGCGTGCATGCATGTGTATTGAGTGTGTATTCGCACACTCACTCAGGTCACGTCTGGGTAGGCAGTTTCTGTTCATCCTAGGAAAAGGAGATTATTATAGTTTTCCTCGTACAGATTTCTCTGCTCAGGGTTTAGCCTTTGTCAGAGTCATGTAATAGAAGATGCCCGCATCCCTTGCTAGTTTGTGGTTCTCAAGCCAGAAGGGCTCACAGAAAGCCTCTGCATGGCAATGGTGACATAATATTTGGGGAGCTGACTAAACTTTTGACACTAACGTTTAAAGATACATTTGCTCGAGTAAATTATTGTGACCTTACTGAGGCCATCTTGTGGCTGCTCTTCTTACACCTCTGTGACAGAAGAGGAAATGGAGGCACAGAGGCTAAGTGACTCCTGCAGCCTCCCCATGGTAAGTGGTGGAAACATGGCTTCCGCTCATTAGCATAAGCCCAGCGCCACACTCTTGGCCACTCAGATTTCTTGCCTCAAGGGGAAAGGAGGTTGATATAGAAAGAGCCCAGGCCTAAGTGGGCGAGAGTCCCAGGTTTGGGTTCCCAATTTACGTGGAGTAAAATTGGGGAGATCTCTATTCCTGTATGTGTAAGGTAATGTAAATTATATATTTCCTTGTGAGTCATAACATTAAAAAGATGTCTTATAGATTATCAAGTGTTTCCCAGCATAAGGCCCATTCTACTTTCTCTTGGTGAGCAATACTGTACTTTAAACTAAGCTCTGAGATGGGATGGATAGGTTAATCCTGTCAACTGGGTATTTGATAGGTCCTGTGCCTTCCTATGGGTCAGTTTTCTTAATTTCCTTATTCGAAAGACAAATTTTAGAGGCATGTATGTGCCTGCCTAATAATATAGTCTATGTCCACTCAGGGTAAGTGCATCAAAAATAATTTAACAGACACAGCAGGCCTAGTGTAGATTCTCCCAGTGAGTTGTTCCATAGAGCTAGAAATCTCTTTAATAGCAAACCACACGGGGCGTAGGTCTAGAAGTCATGGAACACAGGTGTGGGGTCAGTCAACCGTCCTGGCTCTGCACAGGGAAGTGTTGGCTGAAGGGAGATGGGGTGGAGAGTGTTTACTTCATCTAGATTGAAGAGTGCCCACGTCACAGGTTCAAATTACATACATAATAATTATATGGGAACTCTTGTGGCAAAATCAGGTGACCTTGGATGGAGACCATGATCTACCTTGACACTGTTTCTCAGAATTTAGCTCTGTGGCATGGTTTCCATGTGGAAAGCCCACATTCTCAGCTGGGTTATTTCCTGTGCTATCATGGACAGAGTGAACCTCTCAAGCCACTCTTTACAATATGGTGGCTTCACTCAGACACAGCAACCTCAGACATTTTAAAATAGTTTTCTCCTGAGCCAGGGTCTGTCCTTTACTGGTTATCACTTCCTGGCATTGAGGAGGAACACAGTGGATCAAGAGCGTGTACTTTTACTCTGTGTAGTGTTGTGTGAGGATTTAGAATTTAAGCAGGCCACCCCCATCCCACAGTACTCTCCCACTTTTTTTTTTCTGTTTCATATTGTATTGTGATGGTAAGATTCGGGCAATTAGGACATTCCCTAAAAGGAATAAACAAAGAAGCAAATGTCTGAGGTGGAATGAAAGACTGACAGTTAGGGCTGTTTGCCTTGAGACTGTTGTCAGGGCTTGTCAGTTGGTGTTTGTTTGCTAGTGACAGTGTGATCTCAGATTTGCTGATTGCTTGGTCCCTTGGAGCCTTTGCACCATGGTGGGAGTATGGAATCCCCAGCGTCCTCTCTCACCTTTTTAGTTGTACCCCCAACATGATCCCAGAGCCTACTCCTTCCCCTTGCTTTCAAAGTTTCCTATATGTTTTGAGTCTGTGAATCATATACACAATTCACTGGTGAAGCTATCAAAAGCCAGCAGGCATCTCTCATGTGACCCTGCCATCTGGTGGTCTTCAGGTCAGTGTTTAGTTAGTGTTTGTGTGGCTATGTATTTGCATATGCGTGTGCATGGTTGTTACCTGGTATACCGGTGTGTTTGCACTGTTTCCTTTGCTACCAGCTCAGGCATTGTAATACAGATGCACAGAATATAGATTTAACTGCACCATATCATGTAGTACTGTATTCTTTTAAAGAAAACAAGACTCTTCAAAAAAAAATGGTAGTATTGTTTAGAGATTACAGAAAGTATAATTGTGAATAAAAGTAGAAGTGTTTTGAAGAATAGTCTTTGGTCTTGTTGGTGCTCCAGGGAGAATCTCTCCAGCTGGTGAAAAGTTCCTTTCAAATGACCAGTGTAGCTGGTGAGGCTAAGGGAGGGTGTAGTGTTGACAGTATCAGCTTAAATACAATTCAGAAGTTTACTCTGAGTCTCAATAAAAGAGGGAGGTGGCCAAGCTGATTTGACTAAACAGTTCCCTTCTTCAGACTCCACTTATGTCCTTGAATAGAACCACTTCCTATGCTGTCCAGGTAAGGGAGGGTGTTCTTATTACACTACACATTTGAAGACTGTCTAAATAGTCTTGGCCACTTGACTGCAAAAAGGAAACGTGATAAAGCCAAGAGCAGCACTTCCAAACTGCTTCAACCACAGCATGCTTCAAGATGGCTAACAGGGAAAGAACGTCCTCACTTCCGCTTTGGGTACTAGTGGGTGTGGAATGACCAATCCCATGCCCCTTTCTTTGAGTTCTCCCTCACCCTGCCCAGCATTTGCACAGGAGAAAGTAAACTGATTCAGTAAGCGTGTGGGGAAGACCAGGCAATGCTGCCTTTCTTCTAAGTAACTTTTTCATACTTCTTGAGTTTGAAAATACACACCTTATGTTGGCTTCTGTTTCTTTGCAGTGTTTCACATGCTTATACAGTAGAAATGCCCTGTTAAATAAAATAGTATCACGATACCTAGCATCCAGCTCCAGCCTGCCAAGTAAAATTCTCTGCAATCTGTGGCATATGTGTCTGATGTCAGCTGACATGAACTTTGTTCAGCAAAATGGTTTGTAAATATTGGTTTGGGTTTGGCAACAAGAATGAACAAATCAGTATTTCTGCCATATCCTGGGTTTATCCAAACACAACATTTTCGTATTTAAAAGCCTGGGCACTAATTGTTTCAGTTTCAAGTGTAGCCCCATCTGTTACGTGTGTTAATCATCTACCGAGCTATTTGCTTTGAATGAAGCCACTGGCCATTAGGGGAAGACAACCTCTCAGCTGTCATCTTGCCCAAAGTCCTGATGTGATTATTTTCCCAAGCATGTGCAATTTCAGTGTTCCTGACCGCAGAACTGTTACCCAAGAGGCGTTCTCAGTGTGGAAGCAATGAGCTGACATGGCAGGAGCCCAGAAGCCCATCCCTCCCCTGCCAAGCGACAGGTGCTGCTGCTCTCTCACCTTGCT
Organism: Acomys russatus; assembly: GCF_903995435.1. NCBI lineage: Eukaryota > Metazoa > Chordata > Mammalia > Rodentia > Muridae > Acomys > Acomys russatus. The sequence continues at coordinate 29,947,579 of NC_067163.1, read as the reverse complement.
TTCAGTTGTCTCTCCCATTTCTCTGTTAGCACAAGCTATCTCCAGGTCAGCTGCAGAGCTTGGCCACTTTAGGTTTAAACTTGTACCCGATGGGAAGAGGGGACTGAGCTACAATTTTGAATGCTCAGATATTCTTTAGGCCTGCTAGATTTTTCTGAAGTGAATATACATGCTAACCAGCCTACAGCCAGTACCAGCCTGAGTGTTGCCTCTTAACTGAAGTAACTTCAAGACAGTTTTCTATGGAAGACTTAACAGAATCAGCTGAATCTGGTGACCTCCTCCTTAGAATGTGTGTATTTTAGGATTAAATTGAGCCCTTTGGGTCACGACCTGAGGTTGGATGTTGGAAGTACCAGGCATCTAGGGAGTACTACAAATGCATTGAGTGTGCTAGAATTTGCACCACTTCCTGATGGGCTGTGTCTTTGGGCAGTGTCCACAAGCAGAGGTGAGCTTGCCACATGGAGGGCCCTTGAATATGCTAGGCCAAGTGCTTACTGGCCACCCGGGCCTGGCATTTGGCATTTGTATCAGCTTCCACTCTTTCTAAATGACTGTTCTCTGAACTCAGGAAAACTTCCTGAGGTGCACAGTGGCTGCATCGATTTCTGGGAGTCGTTGAGCATGAACTTTTCTATGGCTTGTTTCCTAAGTCAGCTTTCTTCCAAGCATCCTTTCTAAGTGACTTTTCTCTTACAATTTATTTTAAAGAGTGAACTTCCTGAGCAACCTAAATCACTATTGTCCACAGAAATAGAATGCAAGTCTTAGCTATGAGCAATATTATAATATTAAGTTATCTGGTGGTTAAAATTTAAAAATAGTAAAAAGTGTAGATTATTTTTTGTTTGAGAATTTCATACATGTGTATAGTGTGTTTGAAACCCTCTGCTAGTATCTGCTTTGACACCACCATACGCTATAGACATCTCATTCAGGGCTGAGCACACCACAGTATCTTGTATTCTGGATATCTAACCAGCTGTTAATTGCAATCTACTACATAAAGTGTCTGTGATGGGGGCTGAGAGATTCATTAGCCCTCTGCCAGATGTACACCGGCAAAGGCTTTTTCCCGTTCTGTAGGCTGCCTCTTTACTTGAATGATGATGTTCTCTGCTATTCAGCAATATTTTAGTTTCATGCTCTCATTTATCAGGTCTATGCTACCGGAGCCTTGGTCAGAAATTCCCAATTTTCTCCTTCACAGATTCAAGGTACCTTAGATATTATATGGAAATGTTTGTGTCATTTCGAATTGAGTTTGTACACGGTAAGAGGTAAGGATGTAGGTTCACTTTTCTATGTGTAACTATCCAGTTTGACCAGCACCATTTGTTGAAGATGTTGTCTTTTCTCCAATGTGTACTGCTGGTGTCTTTGTCAAAATAAGAGTGTGGGCTTATAAGTGGATCTTTAATTCCATTCCATTGGTCTACTTGTCAGACAGTGAGGGGGTGGAGTCATGAGAGCAGTGGGGAGCAGTATGTCAGGGCAGGGCTCAGGACATGTGGTCCTGAGGAGAGCCTCTACTGGCTCACATTTGAATTATGAAGCACATCTGCAACTGAGCAATGAAGAAGACCACATGGTCAGAGTCAGACTATCCAGCCTCCTGTGCCATCTCAACTGGCAGAGTGGACCAAGTCCACACTTCTTTGCATTGCTTCCCACATGTAACACAGGAGACTAATACCAGCGCCTTCCCCATCGTTAGAATGGGAAAACTCTTTACGATACTTAGAAAAGCATGTGGCATCTGGTATTTCAGTTTTTCTATGGTTCCTATTTCTACGAGAGCCTTACCAGCGTAGCCATGCTGTGGTGGCAAAGACTATGGGTTTGCTCATCAGAACACTCGTTTGTAAGATTTTTCTGTCAGTGATGACTTTGTGTTTTGACTTCTTGGGATATTTTCACTATGCTGCCATTCTACAAGCATTACCTTGATTTGAGAAAAATACATTTTCTACCTTTTACATTTAAAACAGCCAAGCTGACGGCAGGTAGCTCCTGGCTGCAGGGTTAGGTGGGGAAGAACTGAAGTTTACGCACAAGAGTGCTTGGCAGCTTAGTTCACACAAAACACAGACCGTAGGTTAAACTAATGTGAAACTCTTCCAGATGAAGAAGAAAGACACTTGCAATTATAAACAGATTTAACAGATTTGTGCTTAAAGTTGAGTGTAACTTAACTTGGGAGAAGAATCATGGTGAGATACAGTTTTCCATCCAGAAGAGGCGGCGTGATGGCAGAGGCGGAGTAGCGTGTTGGGAAGGATGCAGAGGAGTCGGCCTCCTTAGTTGCTGGTGGGAGCACAGATTGCTGTAATTTCTGTGCACAAAAAAATACTTTCTTTCTGTTCCTCAAGTAGTTAAAAATAGAATTATGCTGTGATCCAGAGATTTAACTCCTAGATGGAATCCATGAAAGAAAAAAGAAGTATGTTTTCAAAAGGGTTGTGCATGAACATACGTAACAGCTTTATTCAAAGTAACAAGGAAGCAGGAAGCAACTCAAATGTCTGTTGCTGAACAGATTTGTTTAGATTTGATTTTAAAAGAGTTGAGATAAGGACACTGTGATGGGAATGAAACTTGACCACATGCTAAGTGAAAGAAGTCAGTCCTGACAGGACATATGTTGACTAATTTCAATTTATGGCATGTGAAATGCCTAAAATGGGTAAGTCTAAAGAGACAGAGAATAGACCCGTGCCTGTGGGCGCGGAATACAGAACTGAAGTTGGCTGCCAAGCACGGATGGGGGCTTGGGGTAATATCAGTGTTCCTGGAGTTGATCTGAGTTTCAGATACACAAAGCATGCTACAAACCCATTGAACACATTAAGTGAATGAATTGAATGTCGATGAATTAAGCTAAAAAAGAAAGCAGGAAGAAGAGTGCCACAAGGTTTGTGCTTACAAACGATCTCAGTCTTGTGAAGTATTAAGAGAGTGGGACGGCAGGGTGGAGACACCTGCCTGGGCTTCTCTTTGTTGATCAGTGCTTCCAGCGTGCGTGCGTGGCGGAGGGGGCTTCCCTGGTGGTTCCTGCTGGATGATATGTCTGATAATATATTACCTATTTGCTGCTTGTTGGTTTTTTTATTTTATTTTATTCCTGCTTGCTATATGTTTAATAGACTGATTTTAAAATTTTTAAAAAAGAAGAGGGCGGGAAGCTATTTTTTACAGAATGGAGGACTTTCCAGGGTGATAAGGCCTGAGCAAGGTCTTTAGACTGAAGCTCAGTGATGGCATTGCTGCTGGCTTTATGGGAAGCAGGAGAGGCCAGGTAACATGCAGACGCATAGGCTCCCACTCTAAGCATGTGAGGTGCCCTTCAGAGCTGGCTAGCAGGGCCAGAGGCAGAGCCCTAAGCTTAGCTCAGACTTGCCAGCCAGAATAAACCTCTGCTACAGAGTAGCCTGCCCCAGTTACTTGATTACAGTTGCAGAGTTAGGCTAAGGCAGTGTAAATCTCTAGGTATAGGAAGGGATGTATGTTACAACTTGAGCTTTTTCTACAGTGGAGGCCTAGAGATGGGTGTGGTTAAAAAGGACCTCAAATTTTGATTTTTAATAAAATTCTCACTTATAGAAAAAATTCTAAATCCTATGTGTTTACAACAAGCCAGCAGCAAATTTGTAGTTTTTATGTCTGCTACTCCTTTATCACAAGGCTTCTCCCACCCCCTCTCTGCTTTCTGTAATCTTAGGCCCGGGTGACTCAGTTTCTGAGATCCCTTATTCTCTTCACAAGGTCTGTTTCGAGTACTCTCTGATCGGGCCATGCGGGGCGTGCCTTCCTTCTGCGTCTCACAATTCACCGCTTCTTACCCAGCGTGCACATCACCTGTCTTATTCTATAGTGCCACTTGGGGCTGAGGCTAATAACTCAGGTTATATTACTTTTCCAGTATTAATATGTTCTCCCAGGCATTTCAGTTTTTGCTTGCATGAGTCACACCACGCAGCACCATTGTGTTTGATTCTGGAAGATGGATGACCAACTTGAGTGGTTAGAGTAGGGGGTTTTGTTGTTAGGAGGTTGGAGGCAGGAGAAAGGCTCAGATGAAGGCATGCAAAGTAGAGCTCCAGATGATGCTCAGGAAGGCTGTATTTCCTGTGATGGGTGGACGGTTCAGGGCAGGAAGGCTGGATGGGAGGCAGGGCTGTGTGGTTAGGCTGAGACAGCACAGACCATTTGCAACTGTGCCTTGGACCCTGCAGCATGTGACTCCCTTTGCTTGTTTTCCTTTGTCTGGGCATCTTGGCAAAGTGGGATCTGGAACCACTCAGACCGGACTGCGTGAAGTCTGGCTACAATGCTGGTCCTCCCCCATGTTGTGACAAGTGTGAATCAAGACATCAGGAAAGCGATGCGTCTTGTTCCCTTCCTGTGCTCCAGTTTAGATGCGTTAAATCCTGTTGTGGATCATTGTCATATTGCATCATGTTCCCTGTGCCACCCCTGCATCTTCTGTCTGCATTTATTGGCTGTGCCTTGGTCGCTCATATTGGAAACAAGTCTTCTGGAGTTCATGGGACTCCCCAGTGTTCTCCTGAGCTAGTATTGGTTTGTGCTTCCTTTCCAGAGTAGTCATTTCAGCACAGACTTCTGTGTGCAGAAGAGTGAGAGTTGGAATTCCAGAGATGAGTGTAAACCACAGTTTCAACATCTCAGGGTAGATTTTATTTTATTTCCCCGGTGGAGTTCAGACAGACACTGGTCTTTTGGTCATCGCCCTGGATGCATGAATAGATTTTTGTTTATTTAATGACTCAGTTTGATATAAAGAGACTTGGTTCAAGCTACTACCCCACCCCAGCACAATTTGGTCTCTTATTTCTCTTCCAGTTAAAAACAACATACTTTCCTACTTCTTCCTGGTTCCCCCACTAAAATGATCATGAAATAGTTTTCAATAAAAAGGCAAAAATACAAAAGTATTAGAGCATAGAAGAGGTGGCGGCAGCAACATAAACATGGCCCCGGAAATAGGTGGGTGAGGATTGGTGTCTGCGAAGACTGAGTCAGATGACGCTGGTGGAGGGGTGTGAAACTGGAAGCTGGGCCAGATGGAGCTGTAGTCGTAGGCATTAAGGACTAACCCTTTCCACATGGGTAACTGTTATCCTCATCTTACCCTTGAGAAAACTGAGAGGAAACCTAAGTAGCAGGTCCAAGCTTACAAGCTTCTCAGTAAGTACTGAAAAGATAAAAACACATTTCCAAGTAACAATGTTAGAACAAAGGGAAGAACTGGGTGGGCGAACATTTTCTTTAAGAGAGATTTGAAGCAGTGTGGTCATCGTTTTTTAAAGGTTTGTTGTTGTTATTGTTTTGGGTTTCTTTTCTTTATTCTAGCATTTGTAGGTTCCCAGCAAAGCTAAGCAGTGGATAGATTTCTGTATAGCCACCCACAAGAATAGCCTTGAACATGCATAGCCTTCCCATGTGCATAGACTTCCCAAATACATATCTTCCCCACATGTATCTCTTGCTACATGCATACCATCCCCACATGTACATCCTCCCAGCTTGAAAACCACCCTTTTCGCAAAGTCCTGCACCAGAGGGCATATCTGTTATAATCTTTGTACCTACACTGACACTTTCTGAGCTGGGAGACACATTTGTTAACAATCTGTGTACTTAAACTGACACATTATTAGCACTTACAGCTCAAAGTTTCCATTGGGTTCAGCGCTGTGTACATTCTGTGGTTTTGTCTAAATGTTTAACAGCATGTATTCCGCTGTTGTACAGAGTAGCTTCACTGTCCACACAGTGCTTGTGTCCTGATGAGCCATCCCGTCTGACCTAACCACTGGAAACCATTGGCCTTTTGCTCTCTCCACAGTTTTGTTTTTTCCTAACACGTAGGAAGCTCTTTCCTGTAGTTTCACACATGAGGTTCCTCCTTGTCTTTTCATGGCGCAGTAGCTCATTTATTTCTGCTTTTGTTTATTATGTATGTAGTGCGTTACATGTATGGTGCATCTGCATGCACATGTGCACATGTTCGGAGCTCAGATGTCAACACTGGATATCTTCTTCTAGTACTCTTCACTTTATTTTTTGAGACAGTCTCTCACTGAACCCAGGCTCACCAGTTGGCTGGAGTAAGTAACTGGTCAGTAAGTTCCAGGAACCCTTCTTTCTCTTCCCTTTCCCCTGAGTGCCAGGGCTACAGACATGCACCAACATGCCCAGGTTTTAATTCAGGTACTAGTGACTGAACTCAGGTCCTTAGGCTTGTGAGGCAGGGACTCTCCTGATTAAGCCTTCTCCCTGGGCTCCAATGAAATTGCTTTCTCAATGAATGTCTGTGCTTGGAATCTCAGGGTTATTTCTTTCATCTTTATCTCTGTGTGAACTAGAGTTTAAATGCTGATGGTTTTTCTGTATGGCTTTTTTTTTTTTTTTTCAGGAAGTCAGAATGAAACTTTTATCTGATATATGGCAGGAAGCATCTATGGAATTAAATGCTGTCATTAACAATATCCATGTGCTCCCATATGCACATGTAATTTCAAGCACTTACAATTGTAGGAGTTTAGCTTTGAAAGTATATCTCTGTTTTGACATACACCTAAGGTTCAGGAACATTGCAGAAGAGGAACAGAAAGATTGTAAGAGCCTGAGGATCAAGAAGTTGCTGCTTTCTGCACACAAGTTTCACTCTCACCTAGTAGACTGCTGCAAAAGGAGCTATATCCTTTCCATGTAAGGAATGCTTTCAGGGTCTCACTTTTGTGTTCTTATAACAGCCCTAGTAGGAAGCATTGAGGTGATGGAGCGTTCTGACTGGATAATTGCCAGAGTCAACATTGTGATGGTTTCCTCCATAGTATTCTTAGGTCAAGTGCTCCTTAGCTGCACAATTTTAATACGTACACCAAAAGGTGAGTAGATGTCTGTGCTGGACTTTTCCAATGGCAACAGTCAAAGATTTCATCAATATTTAGGATTCTTGTAAGTAGATTCAGTATCTCCTATGATAAGGGGAAAAATTTAAAAAGCCTTATTTGAAGTGACTCAGTAGAGTCTAGTTGTATAAACTTGGCTGTGTATTGACTTAAGTAGATTGTATCTACTAAAGTCAACAAACCGCTTTAAAATATGGTCATTTACACTGAGAGATTGCCTTAGTTTCACTTTTGTAACATGCTTTTTCTTGTAGTGTGTGAACTTAAATCTCCCTCTATGAGTGATTTCCTGTGGGGGCTAGAGAACTCAGGCTGGCTAAGGCACATCAAAGCCATCATGGATGCTGGGATCTTCATTGCAAAGGTTTGTGAAGGCACAGAAAAAAGTGAACGGGTTAGACATGACGCTAGCATAACCTCAAAACATGGCTCGTCTTCTTCCTATTGGCTCTCCTGTACCCACTGCATGGGTAGCAGGCTTTGCAGACCTCTATATGGTGAAAATGATTTTGTGAAAGAGTACAGTGCCCAGATAACTAATTGTTAACACAGAATATTCTTGTGTTAGATTTAATTCTGGGTAAAGGGTAAAGGAACGAATTTTCTATAGGAGACTGTACAGCTCCATGGACTCACCACAGTGATAGGGGCTTGGGTTGTATCCTGTAGCTCCTACTGTAGTCATGACTTAAGCAAAAGCTAGCAAGTGGATTCCATTCTACATTCTACATCTTGCTGGAACTTGGATGTGTATGTTTTTATATAGTGTTTAATAATTCTATTATGCTATTGGGTGTTTTCTGTAAATTCCTTTTAGTTTCTGATATAGTCTTTACTTCTTCCCTTGGACATATTACTTGGCCCTTCTTTTATCTGTAACTTCATAACTTGCTAAATTAGAATTCTTGTGCCTTTCCTTTTTAGAAACGGCTTATAGCAACCCGAGAATTTCAGTAAAAGGCTTAACTTGGCTTGCATGTGAGCTGGGGACATGTCATGAGGTGTATTGCATAGTGCACATACTTGTATTTGGTACATTTGTTAAGTTGTGGGGATTTGAATGGTGGCTTTTATACGTAATGAGTAAGAAAGCAAAGCTTTGGCCACTAGTTCTAAGAATGCTGGGCCTAAGTGCTAACTCCCGAGTTCTGTTAATCTATACCAGATCTCACAGTCACAGTGATTCTTTGCCATTTCAGGCAGTTTCCGAAGAAGGGGCAAGTGTGCTTGTCCACTGTTCTGACGGCTGGGACAGGACAGCTCAGGTGTGTTCAGTGGCAAGCCTTCTGCTCGACCCTTACTATCGGACAGTGAAGGGATTCATGGTGAGTCTGGTGACAACCTTCCTGAGAGAACCAAAGCCTTGACTAGCAGAGCACTTCATTTTTAGAATCTTGGGACTTTTTTTTCTAATCAGCATTATTCTTCTCTTAGTAGGATCAGCAAGGTTGATCAAAGGGCAGAAATCAAAGCAGGCTTGAAGTAGATTAATATTGAGGATGTTGAAACTAGTTTAGTTCAGTGTCCTAGGTGTGAATTTGGGAGCAATATAAAATATATTTAAAAGTTCGGAAAACTTATTTCTATACATACTTTGCTCAAGTTGGGACAGAGTATGACAACACAACAGGAAACTTGAGAAAAATATTTGGAAAAAGTTCTGCATCGTACATATAAATAGCTCTTGGGAAGGGACAACAAACACCGTTCACTTTAAGTTTCTATTTTTTAACTGGTCCTTCACAGAACTTGAGAGTATTGATTCGTGTGTTCATCTTTGCTGGAAACAGGAACACATCTGTGAGAGCTAGAGCCTTCTGTGTGTGCATCAGTTTGACTTTGACTCCAGCTGCAGTTGCCTGGGATATGATGTTATAGCTGAGCTGATACAATTCCTTCAAATGAATGTAGGGGCTTTCTGGTGACTAGGTGACCTGGTACCTGCCTCTTGAATCATAATTTGATGGGCAGTGCTTTGGTGGATCCTGAATCTATGCTTGCGATAGAGGCTGTCAGGAGGTCCACAAGTAGTCCATAACACTGGCCTGTTGTTAGTCATGTCAGCTGTCACCCTGAGGACAAAGCAGTAAGAGGCAGGCTACTTCCTCAGAACATATAATTTCAGATAGTTGAGATTTGTGTGCTCCCGTGTCAGTATTTACCTGAGCAGGCTGCATTCAGTCCTTCCTTTAGATGGAAAACAGGCTTCCTAGGTATATACTGCCATGTGTCTTTTTCTTTACTACAGAGAAATGTTTCCACATTAAGCCATTAAATGTATAAAATGTACTTACAGTTGTCAAGGCCAGACATCAGGCCATTCATGTATTACTAAAGAATTAAATTATCCCATATTATTTAACTATGCATTAAACAGACAGACCAAAAACCCAGCATTACGTGTTGGTTAACAGATGAAGTTAGGCACAGAGACGTACGATATGAAGTACTCCCTAAGACCATGATCTTTGCAGACTATTCCATCTGTATTTGCTTTTTTTATAATTTCATCTATATTCCCTTTTTAAAAAATGCCTGTCAGACAGCCAAGATGACATATAAAGCAGTGTGCACTGTGCCTGGCACAGGGGGACTCTGGGTCGAGCTACTGCAGTCTCACAGACACCTTTTAGTTTTCATATAGCAGGCCTTCATCCTGGGTACATTCTGAATAACGTCATTCTTTTAAGATTTATTTACTATTGTTTTATATAAGGGGATTTCCTTGCAAGTACGAATGTGTGCACCACGTGCACGTGACCTGGAGTTATGCACAGTTGTAAGTAGCCATATGTGGGTGCTGAGGCCTGAAACTGGGTCCTCTAAAGAGCATCACATACTCATAAACTAATGAGCCCTCTCCAGGCCGATGGCATATTCTCTAGTTTGGTTCTCTTAAAGAGTTCCCTCAGAAGCTTCCATGATATTTATATTCTTTGTGTGTGTGTCTGTGTAGGTATTAATCGAAAAGGACTGGATTTCTTTTGGACATAAATTTAATCATAGGTAAGCAATATATTTTTCTTGTATAGAAACTAGATTTTTGAATACACTATATCCTAATTATGGCCCTCTCTCGACTCCTCTCTGTCCTTCCCAACATCCCTGCCATCTGGATCTAACCCCTTTCTACCTCTCATTAGAAAACAAAAAAGCATCTAAGGGATAATAAAATAAAATAAAAACACACTGGAATTGTATAAAACAAAGGCAAACAGCCTACGAACGGGCATAAGAAATATAGACACAGATCCATTCACTTACAAACCCAGGAATCCTATAAAAACAGAAAACCAGTATCCATAGTATATACCATCTGTACAGTAAAAACAATCTAAGAAAAAATTAAAGGGATAAAAGCGTTGGCCACCTACTGCTGGACGTGTAGCCTCCATTTAAGAGTAGATTATTTCCCTATGAGACTCCCATGGATGAAACTAAATTTTCATTTGTAAGTGGTTCTTCATCGGAGGTAACTTCTGGGTTAGGGATGGGAGCGCATGTCCACTTCTCCTTTCAGCTCTAGGGCCCCTTCTGGTGTAGGCTGCCTCAGTTTCTGTCAGCTCACATGCACCATATTGATTTAGAGGCCTTGTTTTCTTGGTGTCCTCCTTCCATCCCCTCTGGCATACGTTTGTAAGATTGATTTAGGAATTAAGGTTGCTTTTATGATAGCCTTTGCATTTATAGCTTTTTAATTAAAACAAATTCAAACCACTTAAGATCTAAAGTTTAAAATACTTTGTTTTATAGATATGGCAATTTAGATGGTGACCCTAAAGAAATCTCTCCAGTAATCGACCAGTTCATTGAGTGTGTCTGGCAGTTAATGGAACAGTTCCCTTGCGCCTTTGAGTTCAACGAGAGGTTTCTGATTCACATTCAGCACCACGTTTACTCCTGCCAGTTTGGAAACTTCCTGTGTAATAGCCAGAAGGAGAGACAGGAACTCAAGTAAGTTTTGGTATCCAATATTGAATGATTTTAGCAATTGGTAATTTCATATAGTTTTCCTAAATTTGAAAATTACATGAGTAACAAAACTATTCTATATTCTTTTCCCATTCCTGACATTTTTGAAAGTGGTTTAAATGTTACCAGCTGACAGAAATATGTAGAGTTATTTTTTCCAGTGAGTTCTGTCTGAATAGAACAGGTTGGAAGACTTGACACTAATATTTAAGGAAAACTGTTGTAATAAATGTAATTTTGCCTTTAAAAAATTGTGAGACATATTTGATAGAAAAACTTCAAATTAATTAGAAAAGCATATTTGAAACTGAGGCCACTGGGTTTTTAAGTTCAATTTTTTATTGCATATATTCATTGCACATAGCTGATGAGTGTCATTATAAATACATTTTCATTTAAGTAGATCATAAACATATGTGTGTGTGTGTTTTTTCCCCTTCCCTGTCAATTTGCTTTTGAGATGGAGCATCACAGTATAGCCTAGACTGTCCTAGAACTCACGACACACTTGACAATAACCAGCCAGGTTAGATTAAAACTGTTGCAGCATTAGTCAAGGCTAACTAACAGCATTTGAAATGTGGACTCTAAAATACCATTGAAAATTGAGGTGATTTAAGAAGTGCAAATAGAAGAACTTTTTGAGGTACTAATAGCATAAAATGATTTTAGCTGTGTTATGTATGACATCCAGTTCAATTGTGGGAAAAATCAGTTTAAATAAAGTAGATTTTAGTAGGCTTGTGCCATCTGGAGTAGGATAGAAAACTTTTTCTGGAGGATTCTGATTTCTTCTCTCCATGGAACTTCAAGTATTATTTCTGCAGAGTACAGGTTTGTTCATAGAGTGGTTCCTGTGTAAACATGGGGACATAATCTCAATCCCCAGAACTCATATTTCAGAATAAAACAAAACCAAAACTCCATGCGGCAGCATGCTTATAGAAGATTTATCACTTTTATTTTAGGTTTGTGTTTTGCCTGAATGTAAGAATATGCCCTGCATGTATGCCTGGGACATGCAGAGGTCAGAAGTCAGTGCTGGATGGTTGTATGCCACTAGTGGGTGCTAGGAACCGAACCTGTGTCCTCTGAAAGAACTGCTGAGCCATCAATCAATTACCCCCAGAGTAGCAGGCTGGTGAACTGTGAGGTAGGGTTTCAGAGGGCCTGCCTTAATGAGTAAGGTTGAACAATTAGGAATGATTCTTGACATCAACTACAGGCCTCCACATGTACACGTGTACCCACATATATGCCACACACATGCATGCATACTCACAACCTCCGCCCTTGCTCCATACACAGTGGGAATGGGAAAAGGCTCGCAGTTCCTGAAGAAGTAGTCCTGAGGTGGAACTCTGGCCTCTGACTGCAGCACAGCACACATGGGTGAGAATGAACACAGCAGATTGTATCCTTAGTCTCAGTTGTTTCTCTTGATAGTCTGTGCTCTGTTGTACTAGGGTAGCTAATCCTAATGCTGTCTGCTTGGCTTTTAATACTGGCTTTTCTATTGCAATCTGGGGTTTGGAGTTATTTGTAGAATAAATAAAAACATGATGTATTTTGCATAGTGCTTGAAAAGTTAAGTATCCAATAACTATTTGGAGATAAAAACTGAAAGACACAATAACCAAACATTCTGTCAGGGCTGGTACAGACAGCAGTGGAGACTGTCAGGAGATGTCACTGCTATACAGTAAGAATGCTTCAGAGAACACTTGTGTGTTCCCAGCTTTAATATACTTGTTATTCAGAAGAGCCAAGATTTGTCATTTCTTGCCTTTCTTTGAGATAACAGGATTCAAGAAAGAACCTACTCTTTGTGGTCTCACCTGTGGAAGAATCGGGCTGACTACCTCAATCCTCTGTTTAGAGCTGACCACAGTCAGACCCAGGGGAGCCTTCACCTGCCTGCAGCTCCATGCAACTTCACGTATAAGTATGTTGGTCTTTAGGAGCTTACCAGATGTGGTTTGCAGCTGTCATGATTTAACATTCAGAGGCCAAAGTATGTGAAACACAGGCTTCAAGGCTATGCTAGACATAAAACCGACCAGAGAAAATACCCACCCAACGGTGGCATTTCTGGCAGTGCGATTTCTCTCTCCACTGCATTACATGTGAAATTCCCTTTAGAAATTGATGTTTTATAATAAGATCTTTAAAAATATAAGTTCCCTCATGATAGCTGAAGTGCAAGAAAGAGGGAGAAAAGAGAAAATCAAGTCCCATAGAAGTAGAATTGGAAGCTCAAGTTTGGTGGAATTATTTGTCCATGGAAACCATTGAGTTTTAAGATGTTGCTGGGGCGAGGAGAGCAAGGCAGCCTTTACAGGTTCTAGTTAAGATACTGAATGTGTGCTGCGTGCCTGCGTGCTCTCCTTTGGAGAAGTTAACCACCGTAGAAAAAAGAATCAACCTGAAATTGTTACCTTTAGCAGTTGCTTTTCAAGCCTGTAACTTGCTGTTGGTTATAATATTGTTGGGCTGTGATACTGAAGACGAGACTTGAGACTGTGGGTTTCAGATGGGACGTGTCGTATCCTTCCTTCCCAGGTTTTGGAGTGGGATGTATAACCGCTTTGAAAAGGGGATGCAGCCTCGACAGTCTGTTACAGATTATCTCATGGCCGTGAAGGAGGAGTCTCAGCAGCTGGAGGAAGAACTGGAGGCCCTAGAAGAAGTAAGAATCTTGCTATTGTTTATATTTCTTCTGCACCTATCTCTTGAGTATTACCTTGAGGAAGACCCTTAAGATCTAGACACTAAAAAGTAGCACCAGTCATTTCTTTTTAGTCAGTGGCTAAGAGTCTCATTCGGATAAACACCAAAATAAAGCCCAAACCAAACCCTCTTTAGTCATCTGTGTTATTTTCTGGCTCACTTCAGTTTGTTGAAATACCTTAATGGTCAGTACATTTTATTTTTTTCCATCTTTTTTTTAAGCTTTAAAAAGGGGGGGAGTGGTGCATGGAAATGCGAAAAGGCAAAAAATTGGATATATTCAACTAAAAGCCTGCTGCTCCACTTTTTAAAAGTGCATGTGAATAGCTGAGATTGAGTATATACATGGTATAATTTGTGCGTGCATAATTTCCATTATTGGGCAGAGATATACATAAATGTGTTTCCTGCTTGCATTTCTTCATCTTCAGTGAGTGCTACCATTCTGCCTTACTCATCCTAAACTGTACTTAACCATTCATTTGCTCATGAATTGGCAATAAATTCCTAATTTTGGAACCTGTATTTTCAAGTGAGAATGTTTAGAATAAAATGAGACTGGGCTGGAGATGGCTTAGGAGTTAAGAGACTCTCAACAAGGATCTGGGTTTGGTTCTCAGTGGGGACTCAGAACCACAGGTAACTAGTTCCAAGGAATTGACTGCCTCTTTTAATCTCCACGGACATTGGATACATGTGGTGCACACACTCCTACACATAACTCTGTGCAGCAAGATCACTACTTTGTAAGGAGTCCTGGTGCTTTAGCATCATGCCTAGAAATCCATGCACATGTTCACATGATCCAGATGACAGAGGTATGGCGTACAGCTGAGACCTTGGACTCAAAAAATAAACTCAGCTAAAGTAAGCTGCAGATTAAACTTAGTTTTGGAGGCATCTTAGACCTTTCATAAATGCATCCAGCTTTCTAAATCTTAAATATTACTTATAACATTCTTTTGGTTGAACACTTGTAAAATTTAGAAACAAAATATGTAGATGCTCTGCTCTTTCCCTGGAGACCGTCTTACCTTTCTAAGTGGCTATGAGAACGCTGCCTGTGGGTTTTAATACCCAGGGTGTTCTGTGGCTGCTTCTGGATTCATCTGTGTTCCTTCTATGGCACTGCATAGTGCTTCTGCACTAAAACTAGAAACAGGCAGGAATGCTTCTGAGTATGTAATGCTTGGTGTTCGCATACTCCCCTACTGATATTTATTAAAGGATACAGTGAAGTAAAATGTATTTGGAATGGCCAAAAATGATCTGCTGGGGTATAATGATTCATAAGCATAACGGATCCACAAGAAGCGGTGAATTACTGACACATGAACACAGTGCTCATCAAGAGCAGACCAAACATAAAAAGAACACATATTACAA